>NC_012875.2:39198951-39328268 GCF_000003195.3 Sorghum bicolor
TCTTTGCAGGGCTTAAGGACGAGCTTCTGGCTACCCAGGTCGAGGCCCGCTCCGCCAAGGCTCAGCTCGAGGGGGAGGTTGCTTCAAATGGCCGACTAAGGACCGCGATAAACGACCTCTCGGCTTCCTGGGAGCTCGAGCCTGCGGACGAGTCAAGGGAAGAGGCTCGAGGCGACACGCTGGTAGATGAGCTGTGCTACCTAGGTGCCACGCTGAGGGACCGAGTGCGGGACGCCCTTCATACTGGGGTGAAGCGAGCGATGGCGGTCGTCTGCTCGGGCTTTTCCTATGATATGGAGGTGGTGTCCCACAGCTTCGTTACCGACATTTCTAAGACCGACGTCGAGAACGAGGAGAGGCTCCACGCCTTGATCGACGACGCAGAGGCCCCTGGGGAAAGATTGGCGAAGCTGTTCGAGCCAGAGGTGCTTCCTCCCGAGACTAGCCCGGGCACGGACGATAGTGGTGAGGGCCGAGACGCAGACTGAGGCCTGCAAGTCTATTCTAGGTGTTAAGACCCATTGTAAAGTACTTGTCTTGAGTAAACACTGTGTCTTTAAATAGTTTATAATGATTTGTGAATATTTGCTTATTTTTATGCTCGAGATTCTTTTGTTTCCTTTTCTGCCTGCATCTGTATTCCTTGTTCGGTTTTTTGCTAAGGCGACCTCGATTACCTTGAGGGTGAGGGAGTGAGTAGAGTTACCATAGCCCGGGGGCGTAGGGATTCTCAAGCTCGTCGTCTCTCGGCCCTTAAGGGGCTCGAGGTGCCTCTACTACTCGACCGCGCAAGGTTTACTTATAGGAAATGAAAAATCGTTCGGGTTTTAGGAACTTGGGGGGGTCCCCCCTGCTAGCCCCCGAGGGGGTATCGACTATGATGGGTCATAGTTGGTACTCCCTTCTAACGTCGAGATTTTTACCGGCGAAAAAGTAAACTACTCGAGGAAAGGATCTCATTTATTCATGCATTCATTCATAGGATCTTGGTACATGATGTACATGGGAACATAAAACTTTGAAGCTCTAAGGGTAGAATCGACGTAGCTGTTCGATGTTCCACGCGTTGGTGAAGACCTCCCTTTTTTCGTCCGCGAGCTTGTACGTCCCTGGTTTCAGGACCTCAGCCACCACGTATGTGCCTTCCCATGGTGGAGTTAGCTTATGGCGTCCTTGGTTGCTTTGCCGTCGCCGTAGGACGAGATCGCCCATGTTCAGGTCCCTTTTGTGCACGTGCTTGTCGTGGTAGCGTCGAAGCTTCTGCTGGTACCTAGCGGAGTTGAGGAGGGCCATGTCTCGAGCTTCCTCGAGCTGGTCGACCGCGTTCTCTTGAGTCTCTTTATTCGTCTGCTCGTTATAGGCCTTGAGTCGAGGTGACCCATACTCAAGATCTATTGGAAGCATGGCCTCGGAACCGTAGATCATGAAGAATGGGGTATATTTCGTGGCCCTGCTAGGCGTCGTCCTTAAACTCCATAGGACCGAAGAGAGCTCTTCGACGCATTTCTTGCCGAATTTCTTCAACCGGTTGTAGATTCTAGGCTTGAGCCCCTGCAATATCATGCCGTTGGCACGCTTGACCTAGCCGTTAGTTCGGGGGTGAGCTAATGCAGACCAGTTCACACGGATGTGATGCCGGTCACAGAAGTCCAAGAACTTTTTACCGGTGAACTGGGTGCCGTTGTCGGTGATGATGACGTTGGGTATCCCAAACCGGTGGATGATGTCGGTGAAGAAAAAGACGGCCTGCTCAGAGCGGATGTTCGTGAAGGGCCGAGCTTCGATCCATTTGGAGAATTTGTCGACGGCCACCAGCAAATGGGTGTATCCCCCTGCCGCTTTTTGTAGAGGGCCTACGAGGTCGAGACCCCATACCGCAAATGGCCACGTGATGGGGATCATCTGGGGAGCATGAGCGGGAAGATGGGTTTGTTTGGCATAGAATTGACACCCGTGGCATGAGCGTACGAGCTCTATGGCGTCAGCTACGGCCGTTGGCCAGTAGAAGCCTTGTCGGAAGGCGTTCCCTACGAGGGTCCGTGGAGCAGTGTGGTGGCCGCAAGCCCCCGAGTGCAGATCCTCGAGGAGCTTTCGGCCTTCTTCTATGGTGATGCAGCGCTGCAGGATCCCAGTCGGGCTTCGTCGATATAGTTCGCTGCTTTCGCCGTAGATCACGTATGATTTAGCCCGTCGAGCGATACGGCGAGCCTCGGATCGGTCTTCCGGTAGCTCACATCAAAACAGGCAATCAAGAAACGGTGTGCGCCAGTCGAACGGTCGACCGGGATGCTGTTCCACTTCCATTACTTCTGCTGCCTGCAGCGGGGCTTCGATAGCGTTGGTTGGATGAGGGGCAATGGTCTTGACGTCAGCCCCCAAGCTCAGGTCGACGGATGGCCCGTGCAGATCTCTCGAGAACGCGTCGGGTGGGACCGTGCCTCGAGTCGACGCGACCTTAGCGAGCTCGTCGGCCGCATCATTGTAGCGTCGGGCGATGTGGACGAGCTCGGGGCCGTGGAATTTGTCCTCGAGTCGACGTACCTCCTTGTAGTATGCCTCCATTTTTGGATCGTGCTAGCTCGAGGCCTTCATTACTTGGTCGTTGACAAGCTGAGAGTCACCTCGAACGTCGAGGCACCGAACCCCTAGCTCGATGGCGATCTTCAGCCTGTTGACAAGGGCCTCGTACTCTGCGACGTTGTTAGATGCGGCAAAATGTATTCTAATGACATACCTCATATGGACGTCGAGGGGTGAGATGAACAGCAGACCTGCCCTAGCTCCCATCTTCATGAGAGATCCGTCAAAGTACATCGTCCACAGCTCTACTTGAACTTGAGCCGGGGGGAGCTGAGAGTCCGTCCACTCCGCAACAAAGTCCGCCAGAGCTTGAGATTTGATGGCTTTACGGGGCGCATAAGTGAGGGTCTCACTCATGAGCTCGACCGACCATTTGGCAATTCTTCCTGTGGCCTCCCGACTTCGGATGATCTCTCCCAAGGGGAAGGACGAGACCACCGTGATAGGGTGACCAAGGAAGTAGTGTTGCAGCTTGCGTCGAGCGAGGATCACTCCCCGTTGACGTTGAAGCATTCCTTAGTAGGGTCGTAGCTGTCGGATTCAGAGTCGGTGTCCGGCTCGGCAGCGTAGAAGCATCCACATCTTTCTTCTAGCAGCTGCTGCCTGAGTGAGGTGATCGTGTATCGCCCAGGTCCTAGGGTCGGAGGCCTCGCACCTAGGAGAAATCTGGTAGCTCGGCCGCTTGCTGCTGCGCTCCATCGTCACGCGGGAGGACCATTGGTCGTTCCACGTACATCTGAGCATTCGGACATATCGTCCTGGCAAGTGATGCTGCGGCGTTGTCCAGGCCGAACGGGAGCGTTCTTCTTGAGGCGAACAATCCGAGCGGTAGCAGCGTCGTGGGGGACGGGAGCATGTGAGGCGCGTCGTCACCCAACGTCGCCGCGTGGTCCTCGTGACGTCGGGTCGTCGTACCCATGGCTCCAGCGTGCGGGGTTGTCGACTCCTACGTCACCACCCGCCTGGCACGAGCCGGTGACCGTGAGGAGGCAGAAGAGTGGTGGCGGCGCTGTCCACGCCTCTACTTGCGCGGAGAGGCATGGTGGCGGGGCCATCTTGGAGCCCTCAGTCGTGCGGGCGTAATGCGAGCTCCTTCCGGTCCTTTGGCCGAGAGGAAGATCATGTCGTAGCTGAAACCGGTGGACATGAACTCGAGGCTAACGAACCAAATCACCGTGGAGCGCGGAATCGGCGAAACGAGAGTGGCCATCTGGAAAGAGACGGGAAATCGGCGAAAAAAACACGCAGAACCCCTACCTGGCGTGCCAACTGTCGGTGTTTTTCCCCCGGGGGGTCACACCAACGAGTAAAACTTTTATGCGTGCTCCCTTTTCCAGATGATGATGCAAGAAGGACACAGAGATTTATCCTGGTTCGGGTAAGAGAAGGCCCTACATCCAGCGGGGGGGAGATGTTTCTATTATCTTGCACCTAAGTGCTTGTACAGGGGTGAATACAAGTTTGTATGGATGGAGGGATGGAGATGAAGTATGGTTGCTCTTCTATGTATGCCTTATGTCCGTGTCCCCCATCCTTTCCTGGGCTTCCCCTTTTATAGTTCCAAAGGGAGACCTAGGTTACATGCGTAGGGGACAGAGTAGGGGTCGATAGGGGCGTCGCGCGCTGACTTGCTCGAGGCTTCCGTACCGGCGTGGCCTCGAACCGTCTCATCTCGGTACCTTGATGATGATTACGCGTGCCTCTGATTCCTGCTCCCGTGCGCCGTCCTAGATTGATTCATCCGTGGGCACGCCTGTACGTCGTGGCTACAGTTGCGTCGGAGTGGTTGGAGTGCTGTCTTTTGCCGCCTGACCCTTCTTAGGGAAGGAACATGTTTGCTCGAGGGTCCGATGTCGTGCAAGGCCTCGCAGACATGACCGCTGACTTTAGGCATCTAGAGGGGGGGCGTGACAAGACATCCCATTTGTCTCGCCGTGCCCTGCCACGCTCTGGTTCGTCTGATGGACAAGGCTGCAAAAAAGGGGCGATTGGACGGATGCTTGCTCCCTATCACGCTTCCCGTGACTGTCGGGTTAGGTGAGAACGCGACAGGGGCATTAAATGCCCTAGTTCCCATACCCGCGCCAGGCGGCGGGCGTCGTCCTTGTGCTCGAGGCTCGTACGAGGCTCGTCGATTCGTACGAGCCAGTTTCCGTATTCGACGTTCGTCGTTCGGTCGAGCCCCAGTCGATTCGCACGACGCTCTTTCCGTGTTCGTGGCTATGGACGTCGTCTTGTCTTGACAATCGTACATTCGATCGGGGGGCGTCGAGCCGGGGGCCTCGATTCATGTACAGATGCTCTCGTTATGCCTGTCGGTTAGGGTACCCCTTACTGATACCCCTGACACACACATCTACTACACCATCCACCACTATTCATTAAAATTGCTAAAAATATTATCACTCACTGTCCCAAGTGTTGTTATTCTCTCTCTCCAAAAAGATTCAATGCAGAAGAGGCATGGGTTATGCAAAAATATGCGAGGAAATAAAAAGGGGCAAGTGCCTGAAACCTCGAAAAAGAAAGAAAAAAGAGTGAGACGAGAGGTAAAAATAGACAAGTGTCCGTAGTAGAATTAGGGGTACAAAGATGCCCACCTGAGCGGAAAAAATGGACAAGTGTCTGACAGTAGAATTCGGGGTATTCACTACCCACCTGAAAAAAAGATAGCCCATGTTCTCCCAAAGCAAAGATCAAGAGAGGAGGAGAGATAGCAATATGAGGAGCAATGACTAGTAAGTTTTATCATCACTTATACATTTTTACCATCACTATCATCTACTCCACCACACAAGCACATTTTAATTTAACTATATGCTGAGTTCCTTTGGATCCATGGCTTGATTAGACAACATATGTATGAGCTGTTTTTCACTCATATGAGCCTCACTTAAATATTCCATTAGTTATAGGTAAGTGACCTTTTTTGGTAAGGATCCACAAATACCACATATAGAGAGACTTGAGAGAATCATAGCTGGGAACTCTGAGCTTTATTTTTGAAAACGTATGCAAAACTCCAGAACAAAGGTGAAGTATAAATTGGAGGAATAGTGCTTGACTTAATTATTTTGTCTTTCGATTACTTAAGACTTAAGTGCAGGTACTAAGCTCCATGACACTTCACTCTAATCTGGGAGAATTTTATATGAAAGCATGTGTGCCTGTTAGGAAAGAAAATATCAAAGTAACTCCTGATCCATCTAAGTTTAGCTGTTTGCTCAGGGACGAGCAAAGGGTAAGCTTGGGGGAGTTTGTTAACGGTCCTTAAATACTAAATTTAACTATCAACTAAACATGGAAAAGGATTAATATGCACCAAACATCTAGAATTAGGGTTTTATCTGACAGAATTCCATGAGCTTTGGTGTTTGTCTATTTCTTCAGGGGGTTATCAGAAAATATGAAGAGAAGACCCACATGTCAGGTTAACAACGAGATAATTACGTGCCGCATAATTTTCCTTAATCTAGAAGAGTCAGAAGCCACGGGAACGAACGAGAGGCCAGACGGGCCCGGGGGCAGGGCTCCCACCCAACCCGCTTGGGCGCCCGCCCACCTGCAGTAGCCAATCAGGCTCCGTCTCCTGGGTCGTGCTCCACCGCCTCTAATCTTCAAGAATAACCGTGCGATTAAGGTCGGTTTGATCCGACGGCCCACATTCCCTTGAGGGGGCTATATAAGCAAGGCCTCTCCACCCCAGGGGAGGAGGAGAAATCATTATCAGAGGAAGCCATCAAAGTTAGGGTTTAGGAATTTCTCTCCCACAGAGAATTAGAATTATCTACTCCCAGTTCCTTCAAAGTTCTATAGGATTGATTAGATAGAATTAGAGAAGTAGAGCACTACGCTCTGGATTTCGGATCATCATCAATAAAGATTGGTATTATTTCATATCTTTCTCTACTACTTTATTCTAATTGCATTATGTCTCTATTTATTATGTTCTTAGTTTGCTCTAGTTCTATATTTGATATAGTTATGATTGATAATGAGTTTATGTATAAGTTTGCAAAGCGCTTAGCTCTTGACGCGCGGGAGTTAAGTGGTAGATCACATGTGGGCGTGGTGCTTAGATGTTATTTACCTGCAAATGTATCCTATTGGCCGGGTCGTGTGGTAGTTCGCGATGGTGACAGCTTCATTGATTCTTATATAGTGCACCCTCCGTTGATAGGACAGGTAGAATTTGTGTTGCGTTGTAAGTCTTGCTATGTTCTAATTTACTTTAGCAATGTTTCTTATACATGAATAAAGAGTCTTTTATGCTATATATGATCTTGTAGATAACTAGAGTAGATTGTGACTTAGTAGATAGTAGATAACTCAGAATCCATTCTCTAGCTAATCCGACGTCACCTTACATATATGAGGAGTAGTCTATTTTCTAATCGCTGTGTTATTTACCAATGAGCTTATATTTCATTATCATTATTATTATGGCTTACCCCCTACCAAAGCAAGTGACTGTGTGACGTGTTTCTCATTAGTAATCATGTTATTGTAAGTTTATCTCTAGTATATGCCTTGATAGATTTTACCCACTTTCACCGTTCTCTTAAGCAAAATATAAATAACGATACCCAGAATTTCCTGGTGAAAAGCTACAATGAGGTATTTTATCTGTGCGCTTGCGGATAGAATAGATTATTTTCTACAGAGCCTTCATATTCATAAATACCTTGGTACACTCTAGTGCCATGCTGGGATGACAACCTAGTATTCAAGTGGTGTTAGCAAGTGTCAACAATAGTAACATTGTTCATAAAAATTACATATCTATCTTATAGTTTATGAAACCATATGAAATATATATATAATTTATGAACAATGTTACTGTCACTTTGTCGGATGAACAAATGGCCAATATAAAAGTTATAGATCTTGATGTCTTCTACAACTTTGTTGTTGATGACTTTTTTAGCTGGAATCATTTACTATTTCAAAATGTTGTTTGAAGTAGTCATTTTTTAAATTCAAATTTTGAATTATTCAAACAAAGTCATATGAAAAGACGACTAAAATAACAATTGTAGATCTAAAAAAGTTATAGAAGTTTGTAGTTGACAACTTTTTTATTTGAGATTATTTTTTCAAGTAAAACTGTAATACCCGATTTTAAGGACAAAATCAGATATGCACCATATATGAGTTTTAGAAGTTAAATCTCCCATATAGCTACAAATAAGGGGTAATATCAAAAGACAATGCATAAATTATTATATAACGTCCATAATAAATTAGAGATAACCTTAAGCAGCAAACAACGGAAGATAACTCCAACTTCGGGTATTAACTCCACTCTACAGGATCCAACTGACTGATTGATCACAAGCCTAAACTTCTCCTGAGGTTTGGAGAAAATAGCAAGAGCGAGTCCATGTCGAACTCCACAAGTATAGCAACTAGATTGTATAGCTCCCACAATCTCATGATCAATGTGACATAAATAATGTAGAGTATTAAACAATAAACAATGAGCATATTTAACACACAAGATTCATCACCCTTAATGTAGATGTCCCCAAGGCCGCTCCTGACCGTGAGCTCGGCTAGTATACTAGTTTTACACTCTGCAGAGGTTGTACATCTTTACCCATGAGTCATGATTTACCCTTTCGCCCGAGGTGATCAGCCTCTTAACCCACAACCAAGGAAGGTCGGCAGGGATCACTATGAATCCTTTCAAAGGTTTCGTATAACAAGTTAGGGCCATTAGATTCACTCGGCAGGCAGATATAGAGCCCCCCTTCCGTGGCACATAACCCGTAGCCTATACAAACGGACAGAGGCCACACTATATCCAACGTGTCTAGCCATTCTTACGCCATTTAAGGTAACCGCTAACAAGCTAGAAAAAGATCCTCATACTGAGCTAAAGCCAGAGCCATTATAGCCCTCATGGTTGCACTGTTATCCCGGGTGATCACGTACATATAAATCATCAAGTTTTTTAAAAAGTCATTTTTATTATTTATTACTTAACTTTAATCTAGTCACAAGATCATGGTCACAGAAATAAAATCCAAATGCTATACTTGCCTTGATCCAAATGCTCTTGCTTATCCTTTTGGTTCTGCTGGTCTCAGTTGTCCAAGGCTCTGATCTTGATCACCAAAAACTGCTCTCCATCTAAATTCGATCATCGATCTTCATCACACAAACAATCGGAAACAAACATACACGAAGCAAATAAGGCTACAATTAGAACAGTACACCAATCATATAAAAATAGTATGAAAAGTTTATATAATGATTCTACGCATCGCTACGATTTCATAGACGTAAAGATCGCGAAAATCGGAGTTAAAACGGAGAATATACGAATTTTCTAGGATTTTATACAAATAAGTAAATAATTAATTAGGGTCACGAAAATAAAAAGTTTCAAATTAGTGAAACAGTGAGACTATCATGTAGAACTTATTATTACGAATCCAACACAATTTAAATGGGTCAAAATCGGAGTTAAATCTGAGAAGATATGGCCTAAACAAGCTAGTGTATTTCATTTGTATTCTATATTTGTTTTTCTAAAGGAAAACGGTAATTATGCATGTGTGACATCATGATGAAATCATCAAGCTGGCAAAGATGACATGGCCGGCTGCTCTGCTATCTGTGCTTGCTCAAGCGGTGCGCGTGCGTGCAATACAGGGAGATGGGATGCAAGGCTGTTGGCTTAGCAGACATGGGGCCTGGTGCCCGTGGAAGTGCCATGGACGGGAGCTCGGCTCCTCGCCAGAACAGTGATTCGGGCCTCAGATGGGTATGCGAAAGGTACATGGATATCGTGAACTCGTGTAGGGCAATTGTGAAGCCGGATGTGCGGGGTTTGCTAGCCAGAACAGGGTCAAGGCGCGGAGGAGCTCCATGGCTAGTGGCCATATCCTTGCCGGCGAGGCACAAGGACACGTCCTAGGGCTCGCTTTCATTCGAGAAAATACGAAAAGACAGAGTGGATCACGGCAAGATTACCTAGGGCTCCACGTGAACCGAGAGGGCTCGGAGAGGACGCAAGGATCAGTGGAGCGGACGGTCACATACATGGCTGGCAGCTACGACGACGGTAGAGCTTGGCCTCTGGGCGAGATATCCAAACGACGACAGCAAGGCGGCGCTGCAACACTTGGACGGCGGCGGCTCATGGAAGGCCGAGGGTAGGACTGCATGTATGATCTGTCTAACCCCTAAATAAATCGCTTTGCCCAAACCCTAACGCTTAGCCTCCGTACACAAATACTACCAGCTGTCTTTTGGTCCGTCGGCGAACGAACATATCAATCGAGTCCATGTCTGATTAGGTAACGAATCAACTCCAAATCTGATTACGTACGTGGACACTCAGCCCGGCTTACAAATCGAGTCTGATACGTGTACGTGCAGGTAAATATGTGTACGCTCTGTTCGGCTAAGTGACCTTTGCTAGGCTTTCAGCCCACATGACCAATCGAGTACAGATGCTTTGAGCATTTTACAAAAATTAGATATTTTATTACTTTCAGGATTAATTAATTTTGTGAATAAAATAATTCTACAAAAGTCCTGATTTATTGTTTAAGCTGCGAAAAATACTCTGAAAGCTCCGAATAAAAACTTGAGTTGAGAAACAAGAAATTTGGTTGATAAAGATAAAGACGTACCGGTCATCAAGGAAGATCGATCTACTAAACGCATTTTAAAAACTTTGCTCACTCAACACATAAAGGAGCAACAAGTGTCACGTCAAAACATATGCACCAGCATGTATGCATAATAATATTGCTAATCCTTATGATAAATTTTAATTTAAAAAATATATTATTTTTCCTATATTTTCATGTGCACAAAAATATAAAATTAAATAATTTTATCTATATTTGAAAAGGAGTAAATTTTAGGGTGTTACAAAAACTACATTTGAATTCCTCAAAATTGAAATTTGAATTTTTCAAACGAACTCTAATGGAGAAATAACCAAAATAGAAGTTGTAGATCTAGAAAAGCTATGAAAGTTTATGGTTGACAACTTTGCCAGTTGAGATCATTTCGTTAAAGAAAACTCATATTTGAATTTCTTAAATTTAAAATTTGAATTTTTCAAACGACTTATGATGGTGAAATAACCAAAATGAAAGTTATAGATCTCAAAAAGTTAAACAACTTTGTACTTGATAACTTTTAAATTTGAAATCATCTTGTCAAGGAAAACTATATTTCAATTTCTCAAATTTGAAATTCTAATTTTGTAAACAACCTTGATGGCGAAACAACCAAAATAAAAGTTATACAACTTTGTAGTTGACAAGTTTTTCTTTTAACTTCATTTGGGGTCTCAAACAATCAATTTAACGTCAGTTTAGGATGATACATATGTGGGAAAAGAAAATCTAATATAGATACAAGTGAGTTTGAGGTGCCCTAGTACAGTAGGGTACATGTGAGGGAGAAGTTGCATGTTCAAATCCCACTACCCATGAGGTGTGCTAAAAAAGCTTGACCGATGACTTGAACACAGCCTCCCTAGATTAATTTTTTTTTCTGTACATATTTGTGAATTTTTAGAAATAGATTTGTAGGAGCGGCTGTGTAGTAGTGGATAACTGGTTGCCAGATAATCTAGAAAATTAGAAATGTAGTCATCTTTGATGATGACAACTTCAGCTTAGGGATTTAGAAGAACATTTTTAAGGAGGAGCTTGGATTGGTTTGCATCAAGACCAAGCATAGCAGGAAACTATAGCCCTTGGATTTATTTGCATCAAGGCCTCCTCTGCTGGCGCTTCAAAAAAAAAAAAGAGAAGACTTTAGTAACGATCTCCCAATTTATTTGAGACACAGAAAAAAAAGAGTCTATATGAATAGCATTGTGAATATGTATGGAAGCATAGGAGGAACTAGACGAAGCATTGCTGAAGGGACCTAATTTGTCATGCATCCAAACTGTCAGTTATTTTCCGATCGTATTCGATACCGTATTCGTTTAAAGGGGTTCAGATCTGTTCGTATCCGTGTTCGAATATTCAACATCCGATACTGTATCCGTATCCGAATATTTAAATCATATAGTTATGATATCGACATCTAACCTTGTCTTATCCGACATGGTTGATATTATCCGTAGTCGAATTCGAATCCAATCAGAAATATAAAAACCAATATAATATCGGCCGTTATGCTGGAAAAGTAACGATGATCTCCGGCGTCTATGGAGTTGTTCGCTGTTTCACGATAAAATATCATTCTGGTGTTTAGTGGAGTCTAGGTGTCTAAACTTCATCTCTTGTTATTCTTTTTTTTTTGAGTTCGGGCAGTTTAAAATGACATGAAAACTTTTCTAGAAAAAACGTGTTTCCTAATGTTTTTGAATATACATTTATAAATACGTTTATTTATATGGCAATATAAAATTGATGTCAAAGTTGACTGCAACGGACTATGTGTAATTTAGTTGGTTAGATTACTTGTGGTGCAATACATATGTCCACAATACCTCGAGTGTTCATATTTTTCTTAATTTTAATTTAAAAACAACGTTCTTTATTTAGTGTGAGATAGCGAGCACGGTTTACTAAGAGGATACTCTCGGTGACTTTGACGGAGCTAGTCGTCAATTAGAAGTCTTCTAAAGCTTCACACAAATAACCAATGCAAAGCTGTAATAATAAAATGTAATACACATGCATGGATCTAGTAGAACGGCAATCGATGTCCACGGTCAATTCACCAGCTAGGCAGATTAGCTTAAGAAGATTTATTTGCTGATCTGTCTGTGTACTTTTTAGATAGTGGAATAAAGTCTCAGCCTCTACCATCTATCTATCTACTTATGTTTACATACATATTAATTCAACGGGCCTTGTTCAGTTCCCAAATTTTTGGTTTTTTTGACACTGTAGCACTTTTGTTTTTATTTGACAAATATTATCCAATCATGGATTAACTAAGTTCAAAAGATTCATCTCACAATTTATTTTCAGGTAAACTGTGCAATTAGTTTTTGTTTTCATTTATATTTAATGCTTCATGCATATGCCGCAAGATTCGATGTGACAGAGAATCTTGAAAATTTTTGGAAACTAAACAAGGGCCTTGTTTAGTTCCGAAAAGATTTCGGATTTTGGTACTGTAGCACTTTCGTTTGTTTGTGGCAAATATTATCCAATCATAGACTAACTAGACTCAAAAGATTCATCTCATGATTTACAGACAAACTGTGTAATTAGTTTTTGTTTTCATCTATATCTAATACTTCATGCATATGTCACAAGATTCGATGTGACGGAGAATCTTGAAAAGTTTTTGGATTTCGGGGTGAACTAAACAAGGCCAAGGCCTCAATTCTCTCCTTAGAGAAGGAAGTTTTCTCTCTTTAGAGAATGAATTTTTGTTCTGGAGTCTGGACTCTGTAAGTCTGTATGCAGGAATTTTTGTTCTGGAGTCTGGACTCTTGTGTGCTGGACTCTGTATGCAGGACTTTGAACCCCATTGTTCTGGAGTCTGGACTCTATATCCTTCATCTACTGCGAAGGGGCCTGTAGCTCAATGATTATAAGATAGTTTCAATGAGAGTTTTAATAAAGTTTCATAGATATTAAATATATTGATATGACACCGTATTAATAAAGAAAGAGACAAGAGTTTTATGAGAGTAGAGAGAATTTCATAGGAGTTGAGAGAGTTTCATAGGGATGAAACTCTTCTGCACGGTTTTCTATATATGGATACGTTGGAAACTGGGTCATGAAACTCCCACCGAGGATGGCGTAAAAGTCTTAGTAGCACCTCAGCTCCTTCGTTCTAGTCGACACCTGTGATGACTTCATCAATTTTGCAGATTTACTGCCCTAGTCTTCTAAGATGTTCATAGGTGTAAAGTTTATGTGCGTGCATTATGAGTGTTTGCATTACAATGTGTAATTCGGTAAAAAAAAAGAAAACCTTGATCTGTTTCTTGAGAGAGGTCGTTTGGGAGTGGTGCACCCCAAAGGACGAGAATCGGTCAAGTTTGGCGCTCCGATCCTCCTACTATAATGGAGGATAAAATCGCTACTCATTGAGCTTCACGAGCTGGGGGATGGTGGAGATCCAAATAATGCTTCCAAAGGATACTTTCGTCGATTACTGTATGCCTTCGGCGTGGCGCGCGTGTTCTGATCCTCATTGGTGCCACTTGATTTAAAACCGATCTCAGATGTAATACGATATCTTCGCGGGGAATTGAAAAAAAAGAAGCAAGAATGGTCGTACGTAGCCCTCGGGTACGTACCAAGTCAAGCTTTTAATTTGAAAATTGCAAAAAAAAAGGCCATCGTATGCATTTTATTATTATTACAAGAAGGGCCGAATATGAAACAACCAATTGGTTCTGGCTTGAAAAGACCATCAAATTTCCAAGCTTCGACGACGTGACAGTCACGAGACGTGCTTTTTCTACACTTCTCTCGCAGTGCGCCCGCACGTACATATCCGCTCGATCCTCTCCTTGCATGCCCTAGCTAGCAGCCTAGCTTCAGTCTTCCATCCTGCATGAGTGTAGTACGTCCTTACGAGAGGCAACAATGCAGATCACAGCAATGGAGAAGTACGTACGCAGGAGCAGGAGTAGCACGTCTCTGCAGCGTCGGGCGGCGGAGAAGAAGAAGGGCTTCCTGGCCAAGACCCTGGAGCGTTGCTGGTCCCTGGGTGGTGGCCGCCGGCGTCCACGGTGGCCGACGACGACGCCACCGGGGTGCTTCGTGGTGCTGGTCGGCCCGGAGAGGGAGCGGTTCGCGGTGCGCGCCGAGGGCGCCAACCACCCGTTGTTCAGGGCGCTGCTCGACGAGGCGGAGGCCGAGTACGGCTTCCCGCGCCCGGCGGCCGAGCCGCTGCTGCTGCCGTGCGCCGCCGACGAGTTCCTGCGGGTGATGTCGGAGGTGGAGCGGGATCATCATCATCAGGAGGACGACGACGACGTAGCACGCGGCGGCGCAGCAGTTGCTGGTGCAGCAGCGGCACTGTCGTCGTTGTCGCCGGCGTGGAGCTTCTTCTTGAAAGGAGGTGCCGCCGCCCGTGCAGGTTTCCAGAGGATGAGCCCCGGGCGCTTCTTGAATTAATCCTAGCAGATAGAGCTGCGGCCGAGCAAACGTGACCTGCAGCTGTTAGAAATCAGTTGAGTGCTTGGCTTCAAGAATACGAGGATAACGATGGATCATTTCACTCCAATCCTGATTTGTTCCTCGTATGTGGCCAGTTTGTTTGAGCAATGGGATAAGTCTGATACATTGTCACTTCATTCCCCGTAAGTACAAGCACAGTACTTTGCAATGTTTACCTTAATCAAAATTTATGACATGAACCTTTTAGCTAGGGTCACCCTACCAAAGATTATTTGACCTTTTTCTAGTTGAGTTATTATGAGTTTTTTAACGTATCCTTCCTTTTCGGTTTCTAGTGGATTGGATTTGCATTTGTAGAGCCAAACTTAGTTGCTAGGAATTTCTAGTAGATTGGATTTGCATTTGTAGAGCCAAACTTAGTTGCTAGGAGTTTTACATACATGCAGTATTACTAGAATAATATCATATATACTTGGGGAGGATAGGATAATTTGACCTGAGTATCAAGACCGGTTGGGGGCGGTGTGACACGATAAGGGTAGGGAAAAAAATTCCCCCTCGTGCACTACGCCTCTGTCCATTGCACGCACTTTTTTCACCCTTCTGTCTCTAATACGTGAGCCATGCCAACGATTGGAGCATGCGCTCAGATGCATAATCTTAGCTCTATGGGCATACTGGCATCCCTGTTGGTATCAACAGCTTTTCCTCTCGGTGCAGTAGAAACACAGGGAAGTGAGGCGCCTGTGATGGAGCGACGATGCAACCGAGAGGAGTGGTTTGCACCAATGGGACAAAAGTTTTATTATTGTACTTCAAAACTCACTATAAGATATTCGGCCTTCTATGACAAAGATTTGTATACGTAATCCAAAGGTAGAAATTTTCGATGCACAATGCTACTGCAAAGTTTGATAGTGTCGAATACAGTGGCGGATCTAGGAAATAAGTCAGGAGGGGCTCATCTCATAATCTTTCATCGTAGCCTCTCCTTCCAAGCTTGAATGGGTGCAAATTTGTGTTTGGGATATAGAATTGCAAATTCTAGAAATGTGTTTGCATGAAACCTCAGAATTTAGAGTGCAAACTTTTCAACTAAAAAATTTTTAGAGTTCGGTGTATGAAATTTTGGAATGTCATAGTTAAATTGTCCCAGCATTTATGTTTAAAGTTTCTCAATTACAAAAATTTTGGGTCTTTCAAGTGCAAAAGTTTTGGATGATGGGAATACAAAGTTTTTAGTGTCCTAGTTCAAAGTTTGTTGATTCGAAGGAAAAGCATTTTATTCCAACCAGTGATTACATATTAAACGTTTTCTCTCTTATATTTTTTTTTCAAAATTGATTTCTGTTATTTTGTGTTCTAACTTCTTATACTTCTACCTATATATTTAAGTGAAACCACCACCCCCGTCTGTTCACTACACACAACCGCTATTCTAAAAGAGAAACAACAAATATAAACTAGAAGGGAAAAAAAAAGAGTGTCCCAAATAAACCAGACAAGAGAATTGGACTGACGAATCATCAAAAAGACAAAAAAAAATGACTTACGTAAAAAACTGGACTCCTGAAGCTAAATGGGCATTCGGTTGAAGCCAGAAAGGGAACAGGACTCCAAAGTTCATGTGCCGAGACGCAGAATTCACGCACGAACAATTTGTTGTGCTTGTGTGCAGCTACCCTGCCGTAGTCCACGCAGCGATCCCCTTCGAGCGTGCGCGTGTTGCTATATCCCTCGCAGCACGCGCATTGCCGAGTAAGAAAGATCGTCGTATTGCCTTGACAAAAGGGAACACATGTGTGGGCCCGTGTGCGCGAGAAAACACCACTACTACTACAGAATTGGTTTGTAAGATCCAAGGGATTTTCGGCGGCTGGTGATGCAATCGCCCTTACAGTGCATTTTTCATCAGCACTAGGCTAGTTGATCACGAGCCGCCCTTACAAATACCACAACACGAGCCGCCCTTACAAATGATTGTATTTGTAAGGGCTGTTGTTGACCTAGCCGCCCTTACTGTGGGATTTGTAAGGGCGGCTCGTGATCCAGCCGCCCTTACAAACTAATTTCTAAGGGCGGTTGGTGATTGTTGGTGCAAAAGTAGATCTGCAAACACAAAGGGCTAATACCTGATTCAACGTTAAGGCGTGCCAGCCGATTTGACCTTACAATCGACAAAGGTGATAACTCAAATACTTTGGTCCCGACAACAGCGATGCGCCCGGATGTCACGGCCAAGAGGTATTCACGCGGAACTTGAGAACTCGCCGAGACTGACTCGATGAATTCCTAAGAACTCCTAAGTAAAAGAAAATATGCGAGTTGACGAAGTCGTCGAAAAAGTAGATGCTGGAATAGATGTAAAAACTTGTGTTTGATTGATTGTGTATATCTTCTTACATCGCTACGGGGTCTACATTTATACCCTGTCCAAAAGAGTTACAATCAGACACGACTAGGACTCGAATTCCAAATTGAACGGAATCCGTATGCAAAACAAACTCTAATAACTATGGAAAACATTAATTTATCCACCACAACCGATCGACACACCATCACCATCCGATCGACAATTCCTGCGCCTCCTTTTGTGACCATCGGCGAATCACCTTTCTCAGCCATCGGCAACCAACAACATCAGTCATCAGCATAGATCCATCACCACTCTTGGACGGGCCATATTCTGTCATTTCATCATCGGTATCAACCCTCATCGGCAACTCTTCTGTCAACTAGTCACCACTTTTTCGCCTGCCGATCTACGCCTCATTAATTCCCAGATACGCGTCCAAAGATACGTGTCCAAAAACGGTGTCAACACATGCCCCTAATTTCGGAGTATAAAATTATTAATGCTCCGAAATTCTCCTCAGTAATGATGTCTTTCCGCAATTACTCCCTCCTGACAGTAATTAATTACCAAATCCAAACAACCTTAGCCCGATTCTCCAACATGCTCCTTGAATCTCTCAACTTCTCGAACCGAATCTCCTAAATATACGTTCATCGGCAATATTTCCGTTAGAGAGGATTGCCGATGAGCCGACCAGGAGATCTTACATAGTAAGATATCTTCAAAATCATGACCGCTTGTTGTCAAATCACCTGCACAATCCCTTGATTACCGTGCGAATAGTTACCATATCCACCTAAAGACCCTCAGATTTCACGGATACGGTAAAGAGATAAGTCAGAATTGCCCCTGCTCACTTTACCCTATAAATACTTCCTTCCTTGGCACTCTTCCTCCACCTTGTCATTCCACACCTTCCAAACATATCTCCCTGGCGGCGGCATCGTTGGAGAATTCAAGAACTCCGGTGAAGATCTTCCCCAACAATTCTTCGAGCCCTTGATCCCTTCCTCCCTTCAGGAAGAAATGGCTATCAACTTCGTCGTTCCTGAGGTCAATTCTGCACCACCTTTCTTCTTTTTACCGTACTTTCGATTTTTTGCACGACTATTTACTTGGTGTTTTCTCTCTTTCTTTTCTCTGTTTTTCCAACATTCAAACCTTTAGGAATTAGTCAAGAAGATTGTCATTCCCACCGATCAACCCCACTTTCAATGTCTCGGACCATTGGGTAATCCGGATCCTACCGATCTGATCAACGTGGAAACAAATAGGATCCCCTTTAGAGCTGAGAATTTTTCTTTAGATCTCTGGAAAGACACTTTCCGATCCTGGCCTAGTTCTACCAAGGGATGGAAGGATTGGTTCTTAAGAATCGGCAACTCAAACGAAGTCCAATGGGGTGAACGTAAATTAGACTAGTGCATTAGGCTATCTCTTGCGGATATGGAAAGAAACGAATCACTACGGATAGCAGCCTCGTACTTCTGGTCAGACACCCTTAATGCTTTCTTGTTTGGTCATGGCCCTGATTCTCCTACCCTTGCCGCTGTATTTATGCTCACTGGTCTAGAAATAGCAATTGCCGATGATAGCCACCTGTTCGATAGTAAGCCTGAACGTAAAGTAGAAACTCGTAACATCGGCGGCTGGTCAGGGTACATCCAGAAGTACCGGAAAACAGGACCAGTTGGACAAAGGGAGCATGTCATCTTTCTGAACATGTGGCTAGATAAATTTGTCTTCTGTGGCCAATTGGTAGGGCCAACTTCTGTTTATCTATCGGCAGCAGAGAAACTAGCCGGTGGTGGTCGCTTCCCTCTTGGCCGATACTTGATAGGCTCTGTTTATCACCTCCTTCATCAAGTGGCTGAGAAGATTCTGTTAGGCCAACCCATCGGCAACTTAGGAGGCCCTTGGTGGTTCATCAACATGTGGCTTAATGTTCACATGCACAAATGCCTTCGATTCGACCTCTTCGCACAGCGATTTCCCATAGATATCGTCGAAGATCATGAACTGGCCGATGAAGAATCAGCAACTCGCCCACCCCTGAACTACGGTGAGGCCACTATAGTCCTACCCGGCACTGGTGGCAATGAAGACCAGGTCAGCCGATTCTTCTAGACTCTATATGATGGCCTTCCCAAAGATCAGCGGGCATGGATGCCTTATGAAGATCCAGAAACTAGATTCCCGGTCACTTTTCACCCTTTTGATGACGCTCTCAACAAAGACAATGACCTGATGATGGCAATCATCACTCCAAGGGCCATCCCAGTGAATATTTTCGGTAGTGGGAAGAATACCAACCCCACTTATGAATTTTACAATCCATCGGCACTAGCTCGTCAACTAGCTTTTGGGCAGCTGCCGATTAGACTCTGTTATGCTGATGTGGTGAAGCCAAGGGAGACTATAACCAGCGGACTTGAGTGGATAAGAATAGCTCAGCTTCAGCCAAATGCCGATACGTCAGACATTGATCTATCAGCATGGATCACAACCCTCTTCATCACTCAGATGTACAAGCAGTGGTGGGAAGAATGGAAGGAACACTTGTTCAGTACATTGGCTCTGACATATTGCGGCATGATCGACCCCAACTATAAGGTTCCCGATAACACTGTAAGTCTTTGACCGATTTCTTAACTCCTTTATCTCTTTTATTCTTATCGGTAACTTACTTGTTTTCATTTTAATAGGTCGACAATCCAGCCCCGACAGTTAGCAGGAGTGGAAGACCGATCGAACTCCTTCCATCAGGTCCAGTCTCGCTGATCGGTCATAACGCACCGAGCTTAGCAGCCCTGGCGCATCGGAACGTGCGCTTCAAGAAGACGACCACCAGGCGGTCGAAGACTTCCCCATCGGTTGCTGTTGACGGTGGATATACCATAGAAATCCACATACAAAACACCATCAACATGCCTCGGTTGCAAGGGGAAATGACATGACATGAACATATTTTATCCATAACTAGTTCCACTTGTACTCTTAGCTTGTTTATGCAGGAACAACAAATTCAAGACATTATTTGACAAAGCCAACATCAGAATCATCAAGAGGAGATCGAGGGGACAACAGGTGACACCCTAGGCCCACAGGGAGGGGGTCGCCCGACCCCTCTTTGGTGGGACCCAGGTGTGCCACCTACTCCACCGACATAAGGGACCATTGTGGACACTGCTGGTGGGCCCAGGTGGTCAGGAGTGGGGTCGCCCGACCCCACATGTAAGGCGGTTTCAGGGTCGGTGGCCTCCCACCGACCTTCCCCACATGTCTCACGTGTTGGTTTGCCCCTGCCGTTGATCAAATGGCGGTTGTGAAGTCGGTTTGATCCAAGGGTGGAGAGGCATGATCACACGGATCGATGACGTGGCGGTGGAGTAGCCCCTACTCCACCTCTCCCTATAAATAGAGGCTGATTTCACCCTTCCAAGGCATGATGAATTCAAGGTTCAAGTATCCAAGCTAGATACAAGTGAGTAGTAGTAGTAGTAGTCTAGTGTGGGAGTTAGAGTTGAGTCGAGCGAAGCTCGGGGTCTCCGGAGTCGTCTTCTGGAGAGTCTGGTATAGCTCTTGTATCTTTTCTCCTGTAAGACTTGTTTTCTTAATATATTCTCTTTCTACTTTTCTAAGTATTACTTTGTGCAATATTATTCTTGCAATAGTATTGTAGTGTTCTATCTTGTCCTTTAGTAGTTACATATTAGATTGTGATCCTGTAACAAGCTCGTGGCTGTTTCCCATCGCCTTTAGCAAGGTGCTATAGTTGTTTGATCGCAGCTAGAGTAGTGAGAGTTAGCGTAAGCGCGGTGCTTAGGCTAGGTCTTGCCTTTGGGTGTCGCTGGCTCGGACGGAAAGTAGGGGCGCACTCCCTAGGAGGTGACAGATCGTGGGCGGCATTAGGTTCTCCTCACGTACGAGCTAGTTCTTAAAAGATAAGGCGTCCATAAGCCCAATAGTCGCTTTCGGTAAGGGGTTAGGTGAAAAACCTTTTAAGCGTCTTACCAGCTCGGCTATCCCTGGCAGCCATTAGTAAGGTATCAATCTAGTGTGTCTCTGCTATTTGATTAAGATTAGTTCACGAGAGTAGAATTAGATATCCTAGGAACCTGTACTCACTCGTTGTCCTCCCACCTAGCTACTCTACTCTAGTTATCTTGTAGTTATCCTTTTTGATTATCTCTGGATCATCATCATCCCTTCCTTCACCTTTCGTTACCACCTCTCTGCACTAGTTGTAACTAAGTTGAGATAGGATCTCTTTTCTTACAAGCATTTCTAGCTATTGCTTTCCCTTGGGAAAATATAAATTACGATACCTTGGAATACTCCCGGGTGAAGTGCTACAGCGGTACCTTCTGTGCGCTTGCGGAATTATCCAATAGTTAATAGAGTTACCATACCAGGCATTTCTGGCGCCATCACCGATATCCGGTGGTTGCGTTAAGAAGTGCCAACAAGCATTTCTGGCGCCGTTGCCGGGGAAAGCATAGCCTAGAAATCTTAGTAAGAACGAATCCGAAAATAAAATATGATCAACTTAGTATCAATTAGTTGTAGGGGGGGTTTACCCCTTGCCTTTGTTTCTCTATATTGTGAAGCAGGGCATTGTATGAGTGAGTTCCAATTCAAGGCCACATTAGAAAATCCTGAGACATCCCGACAGAGTCCTAGACACCGTCTAGTAACTTATCGGAGATCCAGCTCATACTTGAATTCACTCAAGGAAGGAGGCTTAGCACCGACACTCTACCAGTCAATGGCTTCCTCATCAATCTCCGACTTCTCATCTCCATCAGTTGCCCATGTTACCATTGGACCGAGGGTGGAGGTCGAAGATGTCGACTTTGAGATTAAGCCATCACTTATCACTATGGTGCAAGCAAGTACATTTAGTGGGAAGCCACATGAAGATGCAAATGCACATCTCCAACACTTTTTGGAAGTGTGTAGCACTATTGCCATCAGAGGGGTAACGGCCGACGCCATCCGCCTTCGCCTATTCCCATTCTCATTGCTTGGGAAGGCAAAGCAATGGTTTTACGCTCAACCCGATGATGTCAACACCTGGAGAAGATGTGCCAATGCATTTCTCAAGAAATTCTTCCCAATGGGCAAGACATCTGCTCTGAGGGAAAAGATTTCAAGCTTCCAACAGAAGGCAGACGAGACTATTCCCGAAGCATGGGAACGTCTGCAGGAGTACATTCAAGAGTGTCCACATCATGGAATTAAAGAGTGGCTCCTGATTCAAGGTTTCTACCATGGGCTGACTCCAGTAGCTCGTAGCCACCTTGATGCCGCCGCAAGAGGAGCGTTTACCTCCCTCAATGTCACTCAAGCTAAAACTCTCATTGAGAACATAGTGACAAATCAAACATGGAGAGAAGAACGCCCTCAACTCAAGAAGAGAAGCACGAAAACCATTGAAGAGGTAAATGAAATATCTCACAAGATAGAGTTCTTGTTGAAGAAGTTGGATGAACGAGCCAAGGTAAAGAAAGATCGAGAGGCCATCCAACAATACGCCACTGCACGTGCGAACCAACGGAGCAGGGTGCAAAATGCAAGCCATGAAGCTGTGCAATCCTTCAACAATGGACGACCAACTTCGCGCTTCCAGGGCCAAGGTAACTCTAGTAACTCTAACTGGCTTTCACTTAAAGAACTTGTCATTAATCAAGCTAAAATCAATGAAAGCATGAACAAAAGATTGTTAGCTAATGACAAGACTCTTGAATCATTAACTGCTAAAATGGATTCCCTTGTTTCTTCTGTTAAGGACCAATTAAACTTTAATAAAATTTTAGAGTCTCAAATAGCACAAATTGCTGCTACTGTTCCTTCTTCTGTAAATTCTTGCAATATCTTTAATGTGACCACGAGAGGGGGTAAGACCACTCGTGATCCACCATATCCTGACATGAAAAAAAAGACTACAAGAAAAGATAAGGAAGTTGAGGAAGACAAGAAAGAAGCACCATCTAAGCAGGAAAACACCAAGTTCTATGGAAAGACAGCTCCGCACGAGTTCTACGACACCAACATTCTGCTGCCATTTCCAAGAACAAGGAAGCCAACCACCGATGAACAATTCGGGAAGTTTGTTGAGGTAATTCGGCAATTATATGTCAATATTCCACTACTTGATGCAATGCAGGTTCCAACCTATGCCAAGTATTTGAGAGACATCCTCAACAACAAACGCCCGCTGCCTACAACTGAGGTGATTAAGCTAACAGAAGAATGCAGCGCGGCGATACTAAACCAACTACCAGAAAAGAAGAAGGACCCTGGATGTCCTACCATCGACTGCTCCATTGGGACACATCACTTCGAGCATGCACTGTGCGACTTGGGAGCAAGTGTCAGTGTCATGCCAAAGGTAATATTTGATAAACTAACCCAT
Source organism: Sorghum bicolor (assembly GCF_000003195.3). Classification (NCBI taxonomy): domain Eukaryota; kingdom Viridiplantae; phylum Streptophyta; class Magnoliopsida; order Poales; family Poaceae; genus Sorghum; species Sorghum bicolor. The sequence continues at coordinate 39,222,386 of NC_012875.2, forward strand.
GCTGTTTTGTCCCCTACATCAATACATTTGCAGTTAGCGGATCAGTCAATTCGCCATCCTGCGGGGGTAGCTGAGAATATCCCCGTAAAGATACGCGGGTTCCTGGTCCCTGTGGATTTCGTGGTACTCGACATGGAGGTGGATGAAAAGACTCCACTTATCCTGGGAAGACCATTTCTCAGCACTGCTAATGCACATATTGACGTTGGAGCCGGAGAAATTCAATTTACAATCAATGGGGCCCAGGAGAAGTTCAACTTCAAACCAAAGGTAGTGCAATGCTCACTAATCTTGGCAGTGGATGTGGCAACCGTCACATTCATAACTAGGCCAAAGAAAAAGACCAATCCAACGCCAAGAGCAAAGAGCAAGAAAATATGGAAGAAGAAGGTAATACAACCGATGACACCTCCGAAGAAAATTTCTGTATCAACTCAAGGAGGAGGTCCTGTTCTAAGGACCTGAGGTAACAGCTCTTCCATCAAGGTAAGCCCACTGACCTTTAACTTTAAGTTACTTATTAAACTTCCTTCTTCTTTTCCAACCCTTCTATCAACTTGAGTTAAGACAAGTAAAGTAAAAATAAAAACTCACTGAGCAAGGTGGACACCAGGTGGGGCCCAAAGTGGGGTCGCCCGACCCCACTTTGGTGGCCCCCACCTATCATCTCGTGTCCTTTGCCACTTCCTGTCATGACATGCTATGCTCCATTCAAGAAAACACCAAAACATTACCATGTCAACTCATGTAATCCCACTTGATCAACAAATTGAACCGTGCATGAGAATTCTCTAACTCTTTCATCTATTTTTCTTGCATGTGCTTGTTCTGTTACTCGTGTAGTGTGCCCAGCATTACTCAAGAGTGAGAGGAGGGGTCGGCCGACCCCATGGTTGGCCCCACTTCCTCCCCTCCTCTGGTGTATGGCAGCACAAGTAATGTAGGGAGAGTGAGTATAGAAATAAAGACTCATAAACATCGACACTCACCCTAGGAGCTAGAGTTTCTAGTTCTCATCCCCTGCTTCCACTAAAACGTAAGTGAAATTAGGAGACACTGCTAACTTAACAAAAACCATCTTCTTCTTTCTAAAGTCACTTAAGCAACCCCTAGACAAATCACTCTTGCTAAGTATGGGAAAGATACTTGCTTAAAGCCTTAAGTAAATCAACATTTTGAGAAGCTCATCCCGTGAAGCATCTCATGAGCAAACATCCACCCATCTAGTCTTGTCTTGTTCCCTCCTTTCTCTTTCACCACATTCCAAGAAGAGATTCTTTGAGAAAACATCCAAAAGAAAGGAGAGAGTGAGTGGAGATGGGGAACCAGCCATGGCACACATTCATCATCAATCTGGTGAACAGCTAGCGCAAAGAGGAGGTGGTGATGGGGTCGCCCGACCCCCTCCCTGCAGCATTCCTTATTTCTTTCTTCCCATCCATCTTTCCTTGACACAAGGTGTTGGCCATTTGTGGTTTCGTGGAAAAAGAGGGGTCGGCCGACCCTGACAAAGTGCCCTCTGCACTTGTCCTCTCTTCCATCCACTCACTCATTCACTCACAACCATTTTCCTCTACTAGCAACTCAAGAAAATCATCAACACTCTTCCTTTCACTTTCCCTATTGCTCAAGTGTTCACCCGTCGAGAAATCAAGAGAGGTAATCAGCCGGTAAGAAGAGTTAAAATCTAAACTAACCTCTCTGGTGGAAGTGGTGTTCGTTATTTTCTTGATCTAGCATGAAGAATCCACTCAAGAACATAGGGAAGAAAGTGCGTGGAGCGTTTAGCGGAAGCTCATCAAGGCACTCCCATGGCACCATGAGTTCGGTAGAAGAGTACTCCTCTCATCAGGGACTTCCCTCTGAGACTCATGAGGAGCAAGAGCATGAGGCCATGCCACAGCAAACACCACTTAATGAAGAAGCAGCACCTCTACGGATGCAAGATATAGAGACCGGACTTTTGCTCACCGTAGAAGAAATGGAGAAGCTTAACCATCTACGCCACCGTGAATTCAAGCATACCAAGGTAATTGACCCTAAATTCCTCAAAGACACAGGTATGTATGAGGAATTCTTTGATGTCTTTGCTGCAATAGGATGGGGTGAATTTTGGGACTTTTCGGAACACCTAGGTAGCAAGATTCTCACTCTAGAATTTTTGAGCACCGTAAGGGTAACCAAAACAACCATTTACTTTCGCCTAAGAAACCACGATTATGATTTCACATGGGACCATCTAGCTGCATGTTTAGGCTTTATGAATTTTAAAACCAACGTAGAAGTTGCCACAAGGGGTTTTAATAGACAAGAATTTTGGCATGAAATAACTGGGGAGAATCTAATTGGAAAGACTTACCCACGTACTAGCCATATTTGCCATCCCACACTACGGTTCATGCACAAATGGATAGGCATCACTCTATTCCCTAGAGATGACATTCGGATTGTGCGGGAAATTGATAATAGAATTCTATATGCCATGGTGAATAGAATTCGTATTGCACTGGTAAAAGCCATGGTACATCATTGGATCACTATAGCACGGAAGAATGACCCAATTGAGTTCACCTCTATAATTACAAAATTGTGTGATTACATTTTGATCCTTGATGACACCATCCAGTACATACCCACTCCTAGAACTGTGTTAGGAAAATATCATTTCATTCAAGCAAAAGTAATTACGCGTGGCCCCAATGACACAATTGAATTTATATTGCGTAAATCAAATGCAAGACTCATTTTGCCACAACCAGAGTTAAAATTATACGGGGGCCACCCGTTAATGCCTAATGTTCCTGGAGTTGGAGGACGTAGAAGTTTTGCAGGGCCATTCACACGTGGACAGTCACGAGCTGAACAGCAAGATGATTCAGATAATGAGGGCACTTCCAATGCCATGCACACCTCCGGGACGGGGAGGAGACGTAGTGCCCGGTTGTCTCTTTCTTCTTCGCAGGAGATTGGAAACCGCAGTCACCGTCATGACATGGAGCTACTCAGATCAGGTATGGCTACATTGCGTACTAACCATGAAGCCATTCACACTGCCACTGTGGAAACCCAACAGCAAATCCAAAATTTTGAGGAGAGCAGCAATAGAAACTGGTGCCAAGCCTACACATCATATCACCTGCCCGTACCACCATACATTCCTCACCACCACATGCATATCCACCTCCTCCTGCACAATATCCTCCACAGCAATATCCTCCACCATATCCACCATATCCATCATATCCACCCCAGTGAGGAAGGACAAGCTTGGGGGAGATCCTCTCCCCCACCAAGGTAAGTATTCTATCCTATTTATTTCCATGCATTTTATCATTCTTGCTCTAAAAAAAAATTTAGCATTTCCCTTTAGCATATATGCTTCATGTATGTCTATATCCCTCATGGAAATGATGACTAGTTGCTTGTTAATGTTTCTCTAGTACCTAGTATACAACTTAGTATTTCTCCAAGTATGGATCACTTAGCTCACTTAAACTGCCATGAACTTGAAAACTTTGTGGGTTGCAAGTGCTAGAACTAAGTCTAAGTTGTTGTGGGACATGAGATAGTGAGACAAGAGCTGCTATAATATTATTCTAAGCATGCATGATTATCAGAGATTTATTCTTAAAATGATCAAACCCTTAATTGTTCCTCAATGGTGATGAATTCCTACCACAGCTATATCTACTTTACATGATTGCAACCTTTCCACATAAGCTATTTGCTTTGTGTTGAGTGTCGTCAAGTCTTGTTGACCCCTGTTAAGAGACTTTTCATGCTCCTAAGATCAAGATCACGTACACACCACATATATATATATGCTGCTTCTACACTGGAAGTACGCAACCACATGTATTTCGCATCCACTAAATAGGTTGCTCCATACTCTAAATGTTAGAATATCTCTCTCTAAGCATTATTTGGTAAATGAGACATCAAAAGCCTAGGCAAAATGAAATAAAAAGATGGACATGTGCAAGTCCACAAAAAAAAAATTGAGCACATAAAGCTCGAAGAAAAAGAAAATGCTAGCCATGTCTCAATATACAAGTAGAGAGAGTGTAGCAAATAAAGGAGCAACCTAGTCCACCATATATCACACTTGCACATCTTGATCTGGGAGTATGACACTTCTCTTCAAGGATCCGAGCTTTGACTTCGCAACACATGCAAAGTAAGTATGCTATCTCCTTTCATCCCTACCTTAAGCTCCACATAAGCCTTTTAGAAATAGGATGAAATAGAGAAGGCAACTCTATCATATGCCTTGGTGAGGAATTATACACCATTTGAGTGACATGAGAGAACCATATGAGGAACATTTAAGTTTTCTTTTGAAAATATCACAAAACCTCTGATATGAAACTTGCTAAGAATGAGAAAGTTAGTGCTCAAGTCAAACTGTTCTGTCTTTCAACCACCTAAGACAAAGGAAAAGCCATAAGCCCCATAAGGGACTAAGGTAATATGGGTACGTTTACATAGCTAAATTTTTCATGCAAAGAGAAGAACTTTGTTGTACACATGGTACTCTTGAAATGTGAACATAGTAACAATACCTGATCCACCGAGGCTAAGTTTGATTGTTTGCTCGGGACGAGCAAAGGTTAAGCTTGGGGGATCTTGTTGACGGTGGATATACCATAGAAATCCACATACAAAACACCGTCAACATGCCTCGGTTGCAAGGGGAAATGACATGACATGAACATATTTTATCCATAACTAGTTCCACTTGTACTCTTAGCTTGTTTATGCAGGAACAACAAATTCAAGACATTATTTGACAAAGCCAACATCAGAATCATCAAGAGGAGATCGAGGGGACAACAGGTGACACCCTGGGCCCACAGGGAGGGGGTCGCCCGACCCCTCTTTGGTGGGACCCAGGTGTGCCACCTACTCCACCGACATAAGGGACCATTGTGGACACTGCTGGTGGGCCCAGGTGGTCAGGAGTGGGGTCGCCCGACCCCACATGTAAGGCGGTTTCAGGGTCGGTGGCCTCCCACCGACCTTCCCCACATGTCTCACGTGTTGGTTTGCCCCTGCCGTTGATCAAATGGCGGTTGTGAAGTCGGTTTGATCCAAGGGTGGAGAGGCATGATCACACGGATCGATGACGTGGCGGTGGAGCAGCCCCTACTCCACCTCTCCCTATAAATAGAGGCTGATTTCACCCTTCCAAGGCATGATGAATTCAAGGTTCAAGTATCCAAGCTAGATACAAGTGAGTAGTAGTAGTAGTAGTCTAGTGTGGGAGTTAGAGTTGAGTCGAGCGAAGCTCGGGGTCTCCGGAGTCGTCTTCTGGAGAGTCTGGTATAGCTCTTGTATCTTTTCTCCTGTAAGACTTGTTTTCTTAATATATTCTCTTTCTACTTTTCTAAGTATTACTTTGTGCAATATTATTCTTGCAATAGTATTGTAGTGTTCTATCTTGTCCTTTAGTAGTTACATATTAGATTGTGATCCTGTAACAAGCTCGTGGCTGTTTCCCATCGCCTTTAGCAAGGTGCTATAGTTGTTTGATCGCAGCTAGAGTAGTGAGAGTTAGCGTAAGCGCGGTGCTTAGGCTAGGTCTTGCCTTTGGGTGTCACTGGCTCGGACGGAAAGTAGGGGCGCACTCCCTAGGAGGTGACAGATCGTGGGCGGCATTAGGTTCTCCTCACGTACGAGCTAGTTCTTAAAAGATAAGGCGTCCATAAGCCCAATAGTCGCTTTCGGTAAGGGGTTAGGTGAAAAACCTTTTAAGCGTCTTACCAGCTCGGCTATCCCTGGCAGCCATTAGTAAGGTATCAATCTAGTGTGTCTCTGCTATTTGATTAAGATTAGTTCACGAGAGTAGAATTAGATATCCTAGGAAGCTGTACTCACTCGTTGTCCTCCCACCTAGCTACTCTACTCTAGTTATCTTGTAGTTATCCTTTTTTATTATCTCTGGATCATCATCATCCCTTCCTTCACCTTTCGTTACCACTTCTCTGCACTAGTTGTAACTAAGTTGAGATAGGATCTCTTTTCTTACAAGCATTTCTAGCTATTGCTTTCCCTTGGGAAAATATAAATTACGATACCTTGGAATACTCCCGGGTGAAGTGCTACAGCGGTACCTTCTGTGCGCTTGCGGAATTATCCAATAGTTAATAGAGTTACCACACCAGGCATTTCTGGCGCCATCACCGATATCCGGTGGTTGCGTTAAGAAGTGCCAACAGTTGCCGCTGCCACTCTAGCACAGGCCTTCAAGGTAGACTTTTGATTTCCTTTGCTTATACAGATTCTATCTTATACTCACACAATCTTTTCAGGATACATCGGCTGCCATGGGAACCTCATCGGTAACCTTTATCTTTTAACAAGATTTCATCAACATTCTTTCATACTTTTACTCATGAAATCTTGGTTGTTGTAATAGCAAACTGGCAAATCGGTAAAGACCAGAAGTGCTCAAACAAGTGCCGATGCCCCCAGCCTAGCCAAGTCAAGAGAAAAGGCCCCAAGAGCACCAAGTCACAGCCAAAGTGCTAGAGGATAGCACCATCTTCTCTTCCTCAGCCAGCGTCACCGATCCATGTAGAATCATCAGCTTCCTCACCAGAAATCCTGACACAACAAGTACCGTCCTCTCCTCAACTAGCACCTCAGCCGTAAGAAGCACCAGCCGATGTACCTAAGCAAACTGCCGATCCAGCTGACTTGATCATATCATCGGTTGTTCCGCCAGAACAGACAAGCATCGCACCTCCTCAAGGTAAAGTACTGACCATAGAATTATCACCGTTGGATTTATCTTTACAAATTATAATTCTTCTTGTAATTTCTCAGTTGACATTGCTCTATCGGCAACTCCAGCCGATCAACCTATAGTACCGGCCGCGTCCCCTCGCCAAAGGCGCGAAATTGCTCTGAAGCAAGTAAGTTTCTGATCTTCACCCTTTATTATCAGCACCTGATTATCAAATAACTCATCTCTATTCTCTTTTCAGGAACAGGATTCTCCAGACAGCTTATTCTCCTTTGCCATCGACATCTCCGACGACGAGGGTGAAGAAGCAAGTTCCTCTCCAGCAGTGGGGATCTCATCGGCAGAAATAAAAGCTAAACTGGAAGAACTGTTGGTTCTGCTGCATCAAGATACCGCCCAACTGGTCGATGATTCTGACCAGCCAAAGCTTTGTTTAAGACCCTTTAAGGCCAGATCCCAGCTGATGCAGAAGAAGTCTTGTTTCAAGCTGCCCACTTAGAGAGCCGCCAGCTTCAATACCAGAAAGCTACCCAGCGTCTTGCCGACAGAGCTGCCTACGCCCAACTTTCAGAGGAAGTAATGCAAGTAAAGCGCATTGCCGTTGAGAAGCATAAGAGCATCGGCATTCTGCAGTCCTCAGGGGATGAACTGAAGCAAAAGATCTCCACCCTATCGGCAAGAAGAGAAGCTTTGCTAGCTGAGTTCAAACAAGTGGAAGAGGCCCTGACCCAAGCTCAACAAGAAGAAATCCAACTGCCTGAGATGCTCAAGACACTTCAGCAAGAACAAAACACCTAGGCTCGTAAAGCACTGCAGATGAAGAAGAAGTTGAAACCAATAGAAGGTTCCGCCGATGAAGACACCCGAGGGATAGAAGAGGCCAACCAGATCCGTCTGCGGGCCATATCTACTATCCAAGCTCTGCTGAATGTGTGAGCTCTTCATCGGCAACTTGTTTCGTTCTACCCTTAGAAACTTTTGATCGTTCTGGTCTAGCCGATAGGACTGTTATCGGCACTTTTAAAAACATTACGATCTTAGATACATTTCGTCCAGCCGATAGGAGTGTTATCGGCACTTAAAATTCTATGCATCAACCCAGATGCTTGGGTAATATTTCTTTAGATATTTTCCATTTAACGCTCTAGAAATTCAACTCCTTCGAGAGTTTCTAAAATATAAGCATTACCAGAAGCAGACCGAGTTATCCGATAAGGACCTTCCCAATTAGGAGACCTTTTTTCAAACTTTGAACTTTTAGTGCCAATCGGTAAAATTAATTTCCATACCAAATCTCCATCGGCAAACTCCTTAGCTTTTACTTTTTTATCATACCATCTAGCAACTCTCCTTTTATTTTCTTCTATACTCATTAAAGCTCTCAACCGATGCTCTGCCAAATCATCCAACTCATCTTTCATCAAAGTAGCATAGTCATCGGCAGCCAACTGGTCTTGGAAAGATACTCGCCTAGATCCAGTCTTAATTTCCCATGGTAGCACCGCATTGTGTCCATATACCAACTGATAAGGTGAAACTTTGGTTGATCCATGACACGCCATCCGATATGACCACAAAACCTCATTTAGCAATATGTGCCATCTTCTCGGATTTTCCTCAATTTTCCACTTAATGAGCTTAATGATTCCTTTATTAGAAGCCTCGGCCTATCCATTAGCTTGAGCATAATAAGGAGAAGAATTCAACACTTTAATCCCCATACCGATTGCAAACTCATCAAACTCTCCTGATGTGAACATAGTACCCTGATCGGTAGTAATTGTTTGAGGAATAACAAATCGGTAAACAATATGCTCCTTCACAAAGTCAATCATGTTAGCCGATGTCACTTTCTTTAAAGGAATAGCTTCAACCCATTTAGTAAAATAATCAGTGGCAACTAAGATGAATTTATGCCCCTTGCTTGATGGCGAATAAATCTAGCCGATGATATCAATAGCCCATCCTCGAAACGGCCAAGGTTAATAATAGGATTCATGGCCGATGCAGGTGCCCTTTGAATATTGCCAAACTTCTGACATCCCTGGCATCCCTTGAAGTATTTAAAACAATCTTCAAGAATATTCTGCCAATAGTATCCGTTTCTTCGAATCATCCATTTCATCTTGAAAGCCGATTGATGTGTTCCACATACTCCTTCATGGATTTCTCCCATTAGGCTCCAAGCCTCATCATCACCCAAGCATTTGAGTAAAACTCCATCTAACGTTCGATAATATAATTCTTCTCCAAGGAGTACATACTTGGTAGCTTGAAACCTGACATACCTCTCAACCTTTTTAGATGAATCTTTTAAATAATCAATAATTTCTTTTCTCCAATCATCGGCACTGACTGCCGATAACATATTCAAGATGGGTTGATATCCTGAGGCATGTTGAGCCAACCGATTAGCCTCTTCATTATGTAATCGAGGAACATGCTCCAATCGGAAATCCTTGAATTCCCTCAATAGTTGTATGCTCTTTTCATAATAAGTTATCCAAACTTCACTTTGGCATTCATAAATTCTAGCCAATTGATTTATAACAAGCATAGAATCATCGAAGATCTCAACAGCATCGGCATGAACCTCTTTTAACAATTCCAACCCCTTGATTAGAGCTTGGTACTCGGCCTGATTATTTGTCGACATGGCAACAATCGGCAAAGAAAACTCATACTTCTTTCCTCGAGGAGAAATTAGTACTATGCCGATTCCTGCTCCCCGGTCACACGTCGATCCATCAAAGAAGAGTGTCCAAGGAACAATTTCCAAGGCATTCACTACACCAGAATGTTGAGTTACAAAATCAGCCATAATTTGCCCTTTAACTGCTTTAGCCAATTCATAACATAGATCAAACTCTGATAATGCCAAAATCCATTTGCCCATTCTACCACTCATAATCGGCATTGATAACATGTACTGGACTACATCATCTTTGCATATAACAGTGCATTCGGCTGATAACAAATAGTGTCTCAATTTGATACATGAAAAGTATAGGCATAAGCATAGTTTTTCAATTGCCAAATACATTGTCTCAGCATCCACCAGTCTTCTACTTAGATAATAAATCACACGCTCCTTCCCTTCAAATTCTTCAATTAGAGCCGAAACGATAACCATCCCATCGGTAGACAAATATAATCTGAAAGGCTTTTCTTGTTGAGATGAAATTAGAACTAGAGGATTTGTCAAATAATTCTTGATTTCATCCAACGCTAACTATTGCTCCTTCCCCCATATAAATTCTTGATCAGCTTTTAACTTGAGTAAAGGACTAAAAGCACGAATCTTACCAGATAAGTTAGATATAAATCGCCTGATAAAATTTATCTTGCCGATCAGAGATTGGAGTTCAGTCTTGTTGGTGGGAGCAACTATTCTGTTGATAGAATCAGTAGATCTCCTACTAATTTCAATTCCTCTCTGATGCACTATGAAACCAAGAAATTGTCCTGCCGATACACCAAATACACATTTATTAGGATTCATTTTTAAACCATGCTTCCTTGTACACTCCAGCACTTTTCGTAGATCGGCAAGATGCTTTGTGAAATCCCCAGACTTAACCACCACATCATCAATATAGATCTCAACTATCTTGCTGATGAATTCGTGGAAAATAAAATTCATAGCCCTCTGATAAGTAGCACCAGCCATGCAGTCTTGGGAATATCTTCTTTCAACCAGACATCTAAATGTAGTCTTGGGAATATCTTCTTTCAGCCATGCATTCAAACAATCTGACATGATCCGAACATCTAAATGCAGTCATGGGAATATCTTCTTTTAGCCATGCATATCTGATTGTAACCTACATTACCATCCATAAAGCTAATAATCCGATGCCCGGCCGCAGCATCAACCAACAGATCGACAACTGGCATCGGATAACCATCCATTGGCGTGGCTTTATTGAGATTCCTAAAGTCAATGTAGACACGAAGTTTTCCATTCTTCTTGTAGACTGGAACAACATTGAAAATCCATTCGGCATATCGACATCGCTGAATAAATTTAGCTTCAATAAGTTTAGTTATTTCAGCCTTAATATCAGGAAGGATATTAGGATTGCATCGGCGTGCTGGCTGCTGATGTGGCCGAAACCCAGACTTGAGAGGCAACCGATATTCAACAATAGATCGGTCTAAACCAGGCATCTCGGTATAATCTCAAGCAAAGCAACCTTTATATTCTTTTAACAAATCGGTCAACTGTTGCTTACACTCAGAATCTAACTTAGCACTAATAAAAGTAGGTCTTGGCCTATCACCATTACCTATATCTATTTCTACTAAATCATCGGCCGATGTAAACCCCTGGCCTAACTTTCCATCATTGGCGAACCTATCCATTAAAACTCCTCGTCAGAACCGACTGCTTGGATCGGTGGAATTTCATAATCGGCGACTTTGAGAAAATCCTTCTCCTAAATCTCTCCTGAAATGCATCTGGTCCTTTCATAAGTATCTGCTTCTGCTGATGCAATGACATATGAGGAATCCCCTGGGACAATTTCAATCTTATCACCTACCCATTGAACCAAGCATTGGTGCATTGTAGATGGGATGCAACAATTGGCATGAATCCAATCTCTCCCCAACAGCAAGTTATAAGCACCCTTTCCACTGATGACAAAGAAAGTTGTCGGCAAGGTTTTGCTACCGATGGTTAACTCAACACATATGGCTCCCTTGACTGGAGACACATTTCCTTCAAAATCCTTTAACATCATATCGGTCTTGGTCAAATCCTGATCTCCTTTGCCAAGCTTCCGATAGACTGCATACGGCATGATATTGATAGCAGCCCCACCATCAATAAGTATCTTGGTCATTGACTGTCCATCAACCCTGCCTTTGACGAACAAAGCTTTAAGATGTTGTCTCTCATTATCGGCGGGCTTTTCAAAGGTAGCCGTCATCGGATCCAGGGCCAACTGAGCTATCTGATCGGGAAAATCTACCTCCTCATCATCACTGAGGGGCGCAAGGAATTCCATCGGCAACATAAACACCATATTAACGTCTGCCGATGGACCTTTTCCGTTTGGATCTGACTGTCGCCAATCTCTAGACTTAGCAGAATTCTCTCCCCTACTCAGTTCTTCTTGTCGCTCTCGTCACAACCTCCTCTTCTATGTCCTTGTCAACCCTTCTGGACACCATGGTGGAAGTTGTGGTTGCCTCACCGATTGACGATGATTTTCCCCTGATTCCACCCGATAAGTATTAGCATTTCTACAAAATATGAACTCATCGGGAACTCGTGCATCCGCCATCTCCTCAAGCTCCTCGTGGTTTCTTGGAAAATAGCCAACATGTTCACCAAGCCTATCGTGCACACTAAGCCTGCCCCCCAGCCGATCATGAACTGATGTCCTTCCTCTAATCGGCCCACCAAACCGCCGATCATTGCTCCGATACTGCCGATTTGGTCTATCATACCAATTATAATCGTTACACTCGGGGCAGTCTCTAATAGTTGGTAACTTGATGTTTTGCTCCCAACACTGGATGAAGAACGGGCAATTCCAATGATCTTTATGCCGATTCCACTCTTGTCGGTGTCTTTCTTCTTCCCGGTGACGATCCTCCTGTTGGCGACGATACCGATCTTCATGCTGCTGCCAGGTTTCCTGATGCCTTCTATGAGTGATTATAATGCCAGATTGAGGAGGCCTTCCTAAGCTGGTACCTTCCTGGATCAAGCCCTTGCCTTTGGCGTCATCGGCAGTAATCTGGTGCTGAGGATCTACCGATGCACTTCTTTCAGCTGCTTATGATGTCAAGACTTTAGTCTTTCCCTTAGCATCCAACATATTGGTGGGAAAAGGATGTTGGTTGATCTTCATCGGCTTTTGAGCTTTGGAGCTATCGAACTTAATTCTCCCAGACTCTATAGCCGATTGCAGCTGTTGTCTGAATACTTTGCATTCATTTGTACTATGAGACGTTGCATTATGCCACTTGCAATACTTGATCTTCTTCAACTCTTCTGCCGATGGAATCACATGGTTAGGCGATAATTTAATCTGCCCCTCCTGAAGCAAAAGTCAAATATCCTATCGGCTTTGGTGATGTCGAATGCAAACTTTTCTGGCACTTTATGCCCAAAAGGACAAGACATCAGCTTCTTATTTTTTACCCATTCTACCAAGCCGATGACTGGTTCTTCACCAGAGTCTGAGCTTGTTGCCTCATCGACAAACGACACCTTTTTGTTCCATGCTCTCTTAGGTTCAAAAGCTTTGATGTCTTGGTTAGAGATCCTCTGCACTAGATGACTCAGACTTTCAAATTCTTGAGAAGCATACTTGTCTTTAATGTGTGGCAACAATCCTTGGAAAGCCAAATAGGTTAGCTGCCGATCATCCAGAACCAGACTATAGCATTTGTTCTTAAAATCTCGCAACCTTTGCACAAAGCTTTCAATCGATTCATCATTGCGCTGCCTTAGCCTGACTAAATCGGTAATCTTCTTCTCATTAACTCCAGAAAATAAGTATTTATGGAATTGCTTTTCTAGATCAGCCCAGGTAATCACTGAATTTGGAGGTAATGAAATAAACTAAGTAAAAGCCGATCCAGACAAAGATGATGAGAATAAACGAACCCTTAACTCATCTCTATTAGCAGCCTCCCCACACTAGATGATGAACCTATTAACATGTTCCATGGTTGACGTGTCATCCTGTCCAGAAAACTTGGTGAAATCCGGCACCTTGTACCGATTTGGAAGTGGAATTAAGTCATATGCAGGAGGATACGGTGTCTGATAAGAATAAGTATTGACTTTAGGTTTTATCCCAAACTGATCTCTCATCACTTCAGCTATCTTATCGGCCCAATAGGCATCGGCATCCTACCGATGAGCGGGTTGTGGATCTGGCACCTGCTGATAAGCTTCCACGTGTCTCTGTGGTGCATGTTGACGGTCCTTAATGCTCACATTTAAACGTCAACTAATCATGAAAAATGATCTATATGGAACTGACACCTAGACTTAGGGTTTTATCTCTAAGTTCTTCAATTCATAATTCCTGAGTTCTTTAATTACTTTTATTTACATTCAAGTTATTTATTGGATTCCCGCTTGCATCAAGTGCTCTAGTCTTTGAAACGCTAGAGTAGTAATTAATAGACTAGACGTGGTGTTTAGTCTTGCAATTACCTAGAATCGCACCCAATCCTGCGGATTGTTGTGGTAACCCTAGGGTAGTGACAGCCCTAACGGTCGACGTATTCCACCTCGTTCGGATCGGTGTTTGTAGGACCGTAGTCAGAGCTTCCTAGCCCCTTCTCATCTCTTTCTATAGTTAGTGTTCTGATGTCCCAAAATAAATAATCTTTGAAGTAATTCTTGATTCTTAGATCAACTAGAGAACTCTCAGGAAACTTCCTCTCTTCCCACCAAAAATAATTATATAGTTATCCTTGGTCGATCTTGAATCTTAATTAGTACACTCACGTTCCCTGTGGAAAATCGATACTCTGGAATAATTCCGGGTGAAAGCTACATCGGTATCCGTGCGCTTGCGGATTTTTCTATTTGCGTTTAAAATACCCAACAAGCTTTCTGGCGCCGTTGCCGGGGAACGGTAGCTGTGCTAGTTTCAAACCAAGTCGTCCGTGTATCCTTTTTCTTTTCCTTTTTTTACCACACTCACCTTACCATTTTCATCATACCACATGGATTTCACTCCAAACATTAATGAGCATGGAATTTATTTCATAGCCACTTCGTCTACTGCATGCTCATATGCAACATCTTCCCAATCTATTGGTCTCTCCAACATCACCACATTCGAGATCTCCAACCCCCTCTTCCTTTCTATTTAATAAAAACTTTAAAAGGGCGGTTGTCGATGCATATGTTTATAATAAATACTGCAGATCTTGTTGAGTTGATATAGGTCAGCGTTGGAGGGGAAACCACTTCGCCGACATAAATTGATGGTTTCCCAAGGACAAGCTTAGTGTCCTAAAATAAGCACTGATCAGATCGTAACATGAGCTTTGAATTATTTGCAACATTACCTTGTGTATTGAGCATATAAGGATAATTGTAAAAAAATTCCTTCGGGTATTCTTGTCACTAACCTTTCCAGGATTGGAGCAAGAAGATCGGATGAATGACAAGCACAAGGTATGCCCAACCAATCATCATACAACATTGAATTAAATTCATCCAAACTTGAATTTTGCAAAATTCAAGCTTGGGAGGGTACTTTACATAAAAACATCCTTTGCCATGTTGCTATGTTGGTTATCCCTACCTTTGAGACATGCTCAATTTGTTAAATACTAATCACACTACTTCATCTCCACTTAAGTAGATCTCTATAAATGCTCTCATGCTACCTTTATTTGCTTTAGTATATGTCTAGGTTTGGAGTAGTTTCATTTATCTCTTAATTAAGCATGGTACTTAGTTTAGGAATGATTATCTTACTTCTAAGGGATTTGAAATTAAGCATGGTGCTTAGGTTAAAATGCCCTCCTAAATCAAATTAGACATGGTGTCTAGGTTGATTTTTGAGCCGATAGTATGCTATAGTAGATATGGGATATTTTGTTGGACTAACCCCTGCAGGAAAACTTTCAATATCG
Organism: Sorghum bicolor; assembly: GCF_000003195.3. NCBI lineage: Eukaryota > Viridiplantae > Streptophyta > Magnoliopsida > Poales > Poaceae > Sorghum > Sorghum bicolor. Next base: position 39,237,756 of record NC_012875.2, read on the forward strand.
ACCTGGGAAGTCCTGAGATAAACTCATATTGGAGACAAAGAGAGAGACACATGAAGGTTAACAATTTACACAAGGAAGGCATAACTCACAAGAGATGATCCATAGAGGGTGCCACAAACACGATGCACAACTGCTAAGAAAGGAAAGCTTCCACAGGGTGATACTGTACCATCACTCTTCAAGTAAGGTAACATCTTAAGGTACTTGACTATCACTTTTATAAGCTTCGCGTTCACATGAATAAAAGAGACAAACATGTATGATTTACAACTCTAGATTAACCAACCCAATCGATTCAATATGTTTAGTCCTTCCACCTTTGTGATCCCACATTCCTAATCATATGAACTAAAATGTTGCACACGCAATCTTTGGAAGATATATATATATATAATAAGTATAGATAGATTATCTTTCCATTAGGTTGAGTGATCTGATCTGACAAATGTTTTAAATGCTACACTCATGATCTTATTATCCATCAACTTTGTCTTGCTCACTATGCTTAAGGATAGAGAAGAACAAATACACTTTTGGTTCTGTTGGTATTTTCCACCAACAGGGCCCATGCACTTGATCTTTGCCTTGTCTCTATGAGCAGGTACACTTCGAGCAAAATATGGAGGAGTTTTACAACTCCCAGACTCCACCAAGTAAAGAACCTGGATCTACTGCACACTCAGCACAAATACACTGGAGATACTGGACACTCAGGCAATCACTGCCCTGAGATGCTTGAGGACGTAAACTACATCAACAACAACTACTACTACAACCGTCCTCAACAAAATCAAGGTTGGAATCAACAGAGGCCTATCTACTCAGGTAATTATCAAGGTAATAATTCTAACAATAATAATAATTTTCTACCTCAGAGAGATTTAGTGTATAATCAAGGAAAGCTAATGGATAACCTATCTAAGAAATTGACATCTAATGATAAAATGTTAGAAAATATAAATAATAGAATGGATAATTTCTCTACTGCCATCAAGAATCAAATTAGCTTTAATAAAATGATTGAATCTCAGTTAAATCAAATAGCTGCTGCTGTTCCTGCTACTAACCCCGGTATACCATCACAACCGGAAGGATTAGAATCTGCAAATCTTGTAGACATGTTTGATGCAGGTAACTACTGAGTAACCCTATTGTGGAAGTAATTACTAACCTTCTGCCGATCAAGAGAGGCGATCCAGGACGCCCCGTCATCCCGATCTCCATCGGCATGGTGGACTTCCCAGAAGCACTCTGCGACTTTGGCTCCAGCGTCAACATTATGCCCAGGCTTGCAGATCGGACACTAAGTTTCCCAAAGGGAATATTGAAGAACCTCTATGTCCGAATTGGTACCTTGTACGCTCCAGCAGACTTCATGGTGATAGAGACTGGTACTGATGAGAGGGCACCCATCGTCCTAGGGAGGCCATTCCTGAACACCTCGGGAGCTGTCATCTACGCTAGTGCTGCCAAGATCAGTTTCTACATCAAGGGGAGGAAGGAGACGTTTTCCTTCAAGAATGAGACTACACAAATTTCAGAGCAATCTCGACATGAACCAAGAAAGAGGACCAACAGGAGAAACAGGAACAAGCAAATGTGGACCGAGTCAGCTAAGATGGTCACTGCAGTTCAAGGAGGTCAAGATCGTCGACTTAAGTCACCGTTCCTGACCAAAAAAGAACGACCCAGGTATGCCAAGCATCTAGTGCTCCATTAATGGATACAACTTCTAGAAGACGCTTTGCGATACCGGGTCAGGCGTCAACATAATAGCCGCAGTCACCTATCAGCTCCTGTTCGGAACCATGCCCCTAAAACCGTCATACATTCAGCTCTAGATGGCAGATCAGACATTCCAAAAGGTTGAAGGTATAGTAACTGATGTCTCTGTCAAAATAGACGATCATTTTGTCCATACAGATTTTCAGGTTATTGACATGGGAGAAGACGAGTACGATCCACCCATCATCCTTGGGAGACCGTTCCTCAGCACCGTTAAAGCAATCATCTACATTGGAACTAGAGAAGTCCACATGCACTTCCCCTCTGAGAAGGTATGTCGATATTTTACTAACCCTAACTATATAGTTGAAGACTCTAAGCGGGTCAAGACAAGAAGAAGACGACGCAACCGCAACCAGAGGAGGCAAATCATCAAGGACAGATGGGCAGACTACGAAGGAGAAGTGGTAAGGTCTGAAGACATACAGCTTGAACAGAACTGTCCTAAGGAGACTGTAGCACCGAGTCAGGTGTGGAGAGAAGATAGTTATACACGAAGAGCAGGCGCCGCCGGAACCACCGACTACGCCATCCAGCGAATCCCAGGACGACTGAGAAAACGGAGAGTGCCGTTTGGAGGACTTAAAAACACCGAATGCCTTGCCAAGAGGTAAACTTCGTAGTTATCCTTTTCCTTTCAATTATTTAAAATAGTTTGCTTAGTTAATCAGGTTCATATCATCTTGAAAAGAAAATAAAAATGTTAAAAATAGTAAGCCCCATGTGAGTATGCTCATGACATAAAACCCATAAGTACATTCACTGTGGTGGCGTAAAAATAAAATAAATATATTCTTGTCCTATAAAAATAAAAATATAAAAATAAATTTATGATCCTACCAAAGAGTGTAACATTTATTGAGGAGGCTCAACATGATAAAAGCTAGATATTTATGCTAACACTTAACCAGTTCTACAAAGCTTTGTTGTCTATTTGAGCTTCTCAGAATTCAAGGATCAAAGAAGACTAGCAGACGGAGGACATCTTAATCGCTGTCAGGGTGCTGCCGACATTCAGATACACCTCCGCCACCTACTAGCTACATGAGAAGAAATTACGTCAAAATCCAGCTTGGGGGAGAGCACCCCCATTTATCCAGCTAAGTGTTTATATTCGCGTTTATACTTTACTCAAACAATAAAAAGATGCATAATCATAAAAACCCAAATAAAGATTTTATGCTTATATATATCTTTGCTTAGTTTGCTAAATAAATAAATAAAGTTTGCTATGAACCCTCATGATAAGCTCTCACATGGAAATGTGGAATAGTTGCTCTGCCATGACTAGTTCTCAAAATTGAATTCTCTCTCAAGTTTAGGCATGACTGTTATTAATTAAGCTTTGCTCTAAACCTGAACTTGTGGGAAGAGTACATGATCTAAAGTCTAAGTCGTCAACGGATACGACATGGGAAGGTTGAGCTGCTGTTTATCTGTTCCTAGAGATGCTAGAATTCTAGAGAATTTTATCTATGAAAATCTTTAAAATGTTGCATAATGAGTTCCTGTATGATGAGAGTTTAAAATCCTACCACAGCCATATATACATGCTTATTAGACTATGAACCATACATTTACTTTTTACTGCTTCTGAGCATTGAGTGTGGTCAAGCTATGTAGACCCTTAGGAGCTTGTCATGCGGTTAAAATCAAGATTCACTTAAACGTTCACTCATACATGCTGCTTCTACTCCGGAAATACGCATCCACATACATCCACTCATTTCCATATCCAGATTCACCTAAAATTATTCTACTCCTATCCCTGTTATTCCCCGTGAAATAAATGCTCGAGATATTTTGGTTACTGCCACTTGCTACATTATTCAGGAGGGTGAGTGCTCTGAAAAAAAGTGAATACGAGGAAATAAAAAGGGGCAAGTGCCCGAAACCTCAAAAAAAGAGAAAAAGAAAGAAAAAGTGAGACAAGAGGTAAAAATGGACAAGTGTCCGACAGTAGAATTAGGGGTACACGATACCCATCTGAGAGAAAAGAAAAAGAAAATATAGAGCATCTCATTCCCCTCAAAAAGCTTCAAAGTGCAAGAAAGGTATGTATCCCCTCAAAAGAGCAAAAGTAGAATTAGACTTTCACCATTATCACCATCATCACCATACAACATTCATTCGCCACACATGCACATCTTGATTTGACTTATTGACTTGTTCCTCTGGATCCATGGTTTGACTATGCAATAAATGTCTTGTAAGTATGTATTAGCTATCTCCCACCTATGAGCTCCAGATATCAAAACCTTATTAGAGTAAGGCGAGAGAGAAGGCAATGCCACTATGCCTCATACTAAAAATACCACATACTTTGAGAGAAGGCATACACCATTACTGCCTTGGTAAGGATCCAGAAATACCACAAAAAAGAGACTAGAGAGAGTCATACAAGGAATCTCTGAGTTTTATTTGAAAATCTACAAAAACTCCAGAGCTATAGTTAATCGAAAAACAAGAGACATGACGCTTGACTAGACCGTTCTATCTTTTAACTGCTCAAGACACAAGTGACGGTTGCAAGCCCCATGGTGGAAGGAAAAATGAGTAAGTTTAAATCTTAACAGTTTACCCTAACCTAGAGATGAGATCTTGTTTGAACGCATGTGTACCTTTAAGGCATGAAACCACTGCAGAAACTCTTGAGTTCATCTTTGCTCAGGGATGAGCAAAGGTTAAGCTCTGTGGTGCATGTTGACGGTCCTTAATGCTCACATTTAAACGTCAACTAATCATGGAAAAGGACCTATATGCAACTGACACCTAGACTTAGGGTTTTATCTGACAGAATTCCACGAGTTTTGATGTTTGTCTATTTCTACAGGGGGTTATCAGGAAATATGGAGGAAAGGCCCACACGTCGGGTTTACATAGAGATATTAACGTGTGCGCTAATTTTCTATCATATAGAAGACTCTAGAAGCCACGGGAACGAACGGGAGGCCAAGCAGGCCTGGGGGCAGGACGCCCGCCCTCCCCCCTTGGGCACCCACCCTGCCCTGGTGACCAATCAGGGCAGGTCTCGCGGATCGTGCTCCACCGCCTTTGAGGATCAAGGAAAACTGTGCGATTAAGGTCAGTTTCATCCGACGGCCGACATTCATTTGGAGGGGCTATATAAACAGGCCCCCTGGCCCCTGGAGAACATACCTCTTCTACAGAATCAAAGCTCGGGTTTCAATTATTCATCCAAGTAGAGAGGATCCCTCAAGTTCATCTAGTTCTAGTTCTAGTTAGTTCTAGTTGTAATCTAGAAAATAGGGAGAGAGAAGAGGAGAGCGGAGGAGGAGACGGATCTGTCGGATCTTCCTCAACATTATACTTTTGCAGCAATTGGTTCGTTCTTCATCGTTCTCCAAGTTCTTCAATTCATAATTCCTGAGTTATTTAATTACTTTTATTTACATTCAAGTTATTTATTGGATTCCCGCTTGCATCAAGTGCTCTAGTCTTTGAAATGCTAGAGTAGTAATTAATAGATTAGACGTGGTGTTTAGTCTTGCAATTACCTGGAATTGCACCCTATCCTGCGGATTGTTGTGGTAACCCTAGGGTAGTGACAGCCCTAACGGTCGACGTATTCCACCTCGTTCGGTTTGGTGTTTGTAGGACCGTAGTTAGAGCTTCCTAGCCCCCTTCTCATCTCTTTCTGTGGTCAATGTTCTGATGTCCCGAAATAAATAATCTTTGAAGTAATTCTTGATTCTTAGATCAACTAGAGAACTCTCAGGAAACTTCCTCTCTGCCCACCAAAAATAATTATATAGTTATCCTTGGGCGATCTTGAATCTTAATTAGTACACTCACGTTCCTGTGGAAAATCGATACTCTGGAATACTCCCAGGTGAAAGCTACATGGGTATCCATGCGCTTACGAATTTTTCTGTTTGCGTTTAAAATACCCAACAGTGCACAATCTCCAGGGAACACGGCATTAGCCAACGCCTATTGACCACCAACTTGCTGACCAAGATTCATCGGCTGGTTGATTAACCCTTGATTCCGAAAACCAGGTTGCATTGGTCCCTGTTGAAATCCCATAGCCTGATGATTCTGCTGAGGCATTTTTGGAAAGACAAACTGCCTTGTCCATCCATGGTTAACATTCATCGGCGTAGGTCCTGCTGATGGCTGATAATTGGGCATCATCATTAAATTGACATACCCTGGCTGTGTCATAAACCTTTGATGCGTCGGCATTGGATCTGCCGATGTGTTATGCATCTGGAACGTTGGTATTTGAGAATTCCCAATAAAGGGCCTTGCAGTGGTAGTTGTAGAATACTGGGGATTCTGAGTCATCGGCGATACTGGGGGTGCCGATGCCATAGGAGCCTTGCCTGTCATGTCAGCCACTTGAGATGTCCCAGAGCTATTTGCCATGAATTCCGTGGGCATACCATGTAACACTCCTAGTGTTAGCTTGCATGTTAACCATGAGCATGGCATCAACATAAGCATCATCATGATCACTCATGAGCATCATACCATGATCACATGTCATTTGCTACATATACAATGTGATTGAATTGCTATGTGACTTGCTATGAGTGATTGTAATGGGTGACCAATGCAAATAAGTGTACATTGTCTTCCAAAATACTTTAATCATGTTTAGAATAACATCTTGAACAAAGTTTATGTTGGAGGTTTTGTCCAAAAATACCCCTAAGTCATGGATAACCCTAGATTGACCTAGTTGACCCCTAAACCACTTTTCAAAGATGTTTTATGAAACTGGTGTTAGAGACCTTGCATGGAAATGACATCTAAAACAAAGTTGTAGTAAATTTCATACACTACAAAAGTTATGTTGATGACTTTTTATGAATATGTTTGGAACCAGACCAAAGGTGGCCCACAAGCCAGAAATCAGTGCTGTTTCCACACTTAGCCGAATTTGGCTAAGTGTGGAATTCGGCAGTTTCGACATATGGTACTTGGGAACTCTATAGTTTGAAATTCAGGCCGAGTTAGACCTTGATCCTTTAAGAAATCTTGTAGAACTCATGTAGCTCTATCGAAAGAAACAAATTCGAGCCAAAACCGTCGAATGGATCAAGAGTAAAACGTCGCTGAACTTTGGGTTTCAGTCACTGATGACGACGACTGAATCGCGCGATTCAGTTTCGTCAGTCACCGGCCGGCCGACGCATGGACGACCCGTGGCGGCCGTACGTCGACGGTGACCCCGTGTGTCAGCCCCGACGTCTCCACTTGGACGCCACGACGCCACCCCGAGCACCCGCCGTCCTCATTTCGCCTCTCCAGCGCTCTCTCTCTTCTCCATTTCGCCTCGCGAGCTCCGCCGCGAAACAGCAGCCTCGCCCGAGCATTCCTCACCGCCTCCGGCCAAGCCAGCCAGCCAAATGCCTCACCAGAGCCTCCTATACCTCGGTGTCACCTCCTTGGCCACTGTCGAGCACGGGAAAGGCGGCATTGCCGACCTCCGAGCCGTTCTTCCTTGCCGGAGTTCCGCCCGAGCTCACCGGCGACGTGGCCAGGCCTCTCTGCTCCACCATTTCTCTCCATTTTTGTTCCTAGCGCTTTCCCTTGACTCACTGATGCTCGGCGTGAACCTCAACTAGGACGGCATCGGCTGAGCATGCCGGCGTACCACCCGCAGCGCCGCCGAGCCGCCATTCACGCCGACGAGCACTCTAGAGCTCGGTAGAGTTAGGGTTTCGCACCCCAGCAAGTCTGCCTTGGTGAGAGGGTCACGATGGTGCCCTTGGATTCGACCGAGACCTCCCTGTCGTCGAGTTTCGCTGGCGACGAGCTCTCCCCTGTCTCTGTGTCACTGACGAGCGGGTCTCGCTGACCAGTGGGTCCCCCTGTCAGTCTCTCTCTCACACCTCTGGTTCACTAAATCTGATGGCCATGCAAATTTGGTATGTTGTCACTTATGACATGAATAGGCTCTGATAATTTTATCGTGATTTTTGGATGTTTGTTAGTAAAGTTATAAATAATTCTTGTTTAAATAGGAGATTCTTGTGGTATTTTTAGTAAATAAATTATAACTCCTTTTAGGGTGAAACTTGCTGAGTGATGTAATCATGTGTAAACAAAGCTGAGAAAAATATGAAATCTGTTGTTTGACACTTTTTGTTAGGGTTTCACATTTATGCCTTCCATGCTATTGCTGGCTTGTTATTTTTGTATCTCATAATCTGCATGTGCCAGTGCCCTGAAATTTTTACAGTGGACTGGTGGTAGTCTAATTAGCTTGCTGTAATTTTCCTAGGATTTATGGAGCACTTGTGATATATGCTCATTAAATCATCTTAACGATTAAATAATAGAAAAGGTGATGATAGAAATGAGTTTAAACCTTGCCAAGATGTTTTCTGGTGTTTCTTAGACATGTTCTATCTACTGTTGCTTTTGGTTTGAACTAATGTTACATTCTTAGTATGTGTTAAAATATTATTTTGCTAATTATGTCTTTCCTAGAGCATAATCTGTATAGCTGATAGAAATTGTTTAAGAACTGCTTGAAGATGACGTTTTCTGGAAAACTTGTCTATAACAAACTTGTAGCTAACTTATCTACTTCGTGTCCAAAGTTCATAACATTTGGCTGAGTAGTTTAAGAGTTATGAATGTTAGAAGTAGCTACTGCGAAGTGCTTGCTCTCTGGATTTTCCAGGACAGCCAGCACACTTTGCCTGATTCAACTCATTTTCGTTGGGAATCTTTCTGGGATTTCTGAAAGTGAATTATAGAAAATTTGTTAAGCTTTTCAGAAAGTATCTACTTGCTTAATTTGGACAACAGGTCCCTAAGTTATAGCTAAAACATGTGACTAGTTGATCTGCATATAACACCAGTTGCTATCTAGGAGTAGCTAAAGTTGATTGCCTTGTCTAGTTAGCCTCTCTACCAGAGAAGAAGTATGCACTTACTTGTTAAATCTGTGACTCACTTAATTTTAGGAGCTTATACTCATGTTTATACATGGCTTTATGTTCCTTTGGCTCTTCATCATGACATATTGCATCTTATGTGCATTCCCTATGTTTATCACCTTATCATGCATACATACGTGTACCCAAAGGAGTGACAGTCTTGGAGTATGAACTGCCCGAGCCGGAGGAACAGCAAGGGGAGCCACCTCGAGGAGCTAAGGAGGAGGAGGATTTGCCAGAGTGCCCTGACCACCGTCCCTCTACTTACGTTCAAGACAAGCCCCGGAGCATTATAAGACTCCCACTATTTTTGTTATCATGTCCAGCTATCAATTGACTATGGTTATGTATTGTTGCATTAAGTGTTAGGCATTGATATGACACCTTTGCTGCATAATGACTACCTTGTCCACCTCATAATTTACCTAAGTAGGTCTAGGATCGAAAGGATGCTTAGCCATGCTTAGCTCGGTAGAAGCCGGGTGATTTCCTGTCACCTGCGAGAGATAGGTGGATACTGAATCATGGTTGGCTATATTTGCTATCGTGGAATTAACCATGTGCTAATAATGAATTTGAGGCGGGGGGATGATGATAGTGCAGCAACAAGGCATGGAGGTCTTGGGTGTGAATCTATCCTCGTCTGTGTCGGTTAAGGACCGATTCGCTGTACGTCCTCGTGTCATGTTGAATGCATGCCTAACACTTAGTTGGCCGGATAAGTCGTTCCAACCGCAAAGCCTACGAGTGCAACTCAGGCCGGATACCCCGTTCTGTATGAGTGCGCACCCCGGTTGGTAGTAAGTATGTGCGGGGAGTCAATGGCATAAGACCGAGGAGTCAGGTTAGAGTCCTGACCCTGGCAGATTGGCGGTCCCTGGGGGTGCGGCGCTGGACGGACCCGCGACTTGGTCCGGAGTTGTGCTAAAGGTGATCTGAGCTACCCTCATGAAGTATGCTCGGGTGAGTGCTAGGAATACCCCTCCACCTGGATAGGAATCGATTCAAATCACCGTCTCTCCCGGATAGTGAGAACCTGCTGCTGAAATATTATAAATGGGTTACTTACAACTAAAGCGTTTTATGCAAAAATGTGAGTCAAACCAGTCCACAAATATTGGCCTTGCATACTCCTCGGTGTCACTTATTTCTGGTTTAAGACGGGTAAGTCTAGCTGAGTACATTCTCGTACTCAGGGTTTTATTTACCCTCGTTGCAGATGATGTCGTTTATCACGGCTACTGTGCTAACTGTCATCATCCGACTGCGGACGATGAGTAGATCATGGGCATGATCACTTCCATTACCTTCAGTTGTGCTTTTGTTGGGTTGACTATGGAACTGGCATGTAATTAAACTGAGTGTGTGTTGTTTCAAAACTACTTTGCTTCCGCTACTGAACTGGTTTGTAATAACTTTGTTTAAACTCCGATGTGTTATAAAAACTATGTTCTGTGACGAATGTATGTAATCTGTGATGGCGATGGTTGATCATGTACGATCTTGGTTGTATGTTGGTTGAATCGAGATCTTTTGAGGTTTCGTCAGACTACCGGGTTTATATGGGTTCAAGTCCATTGGCTTGACTGCTCTCGTGGTCGCTAATTCACTTGAATTCTTATAAATTGGACGGTTCTGTTACAGTTGGCATCGGAGCAAGATTAAGCATTTAACCATCATAGATGTATTTAAAAACAAATGAATTTGTTTTTTCAAACTAACTGGCAAATTAGACTATATATAGGGCTGTTTTAAAAATGTTTCAATAACATATACCATGCTAGTGGTCATACCCTTTTATGCCCGCTTAAGAACTTTTAGGTGGCTTAATACTACTAACATGGGGGGTTTTTCCTTTCGTCGTCCATATGGCGTGCAATAATATGGATGCCACTTGCTTAAGTGGTAATGAATGTATCATGTACCTCTACGCCACGGTAAGCAATGATTGTTTTCTTTCGTCGTCCATACGGCGTGAAATTGTATGGATGCCACTTGCTTGAGTGGTAATGTATGGATCTATATGCCTCTACGTTACGGTAAGTGTGAGCTGTGAGAGCATGACCGTCCAACCGTCGGTCTAGGGGAGTACTAGCTGTGGTTACTGGAATATTTACATGTTGCACACATGTATATATGAAGGTACTTAATTGTGGATAGTAGGTGCAGCCACATATACATGTTTGATGTATATATAGGTGTACCCCAAATGTGTAGTGTGCTGCAATATATGTTCGGGAATATATATCGAAGTACCTAGCTTGGTTGTAGATGATTAGACTTTCATTTCTGCAAATATACTCTTGTGGGGTTGGGCTGAAATGAAATTTTCTCCAGGTACACTAACAACGAAACGTGTAGACCATGTAGTTACGTATAAAGAGTGCACGTATGTATGCCACTGACTATACCGTTAGAACTTTCTTCTAGGAATGGTAAGGACGTATGGAACGTGCATGCATCATGAATCATTCATGCATTCCTTATGCACTACTCAATGCTTATAATTCCAAAACTAGATTTAATTACCTTCTCTTGTAATTAATCCTCCTTACCCAAATTGTAGTCTTTCCTACAGATGGCAGCCCCACATGCAAGTGAGACTTTTCTGGACATGTTTGGCAGGGTGCTGAGTTTAGTGGGATATGAGGAACCACCTCAGTACACTTGGACAGAGGCCGAGCATGCAAGATTTACCTTGGGTAGATGTCTAAATTACAGTTCCTCCTTGTCCAAACTACCCACAGTGGCTAGGTTGGGTAGTAGAATCCGATGGTCAAACTCCTTGGGAGGGTGCCCAAGTAGCAGCCTTAGAAGTGCTGTTAGAAATATGCCAGGACTTGGTGATGAGCTAATTAATGGCCCAGCTAGATCCTTTCCTAGAGTGAGCGTAACTGACACCTTTATGTCCCAAATAGGAACTGAGTCTCTGGAGATGAGAGAAACCATACTAGGATATAGCTCTAGCCCTGTCATGAGTGTCATGCTGGCGGTGCTCAAGCTGTACTATGTGCGCCAAGACACCTACATAGAAGCCATGCTAGCGCTGCAGCAAGCTCAAGTTGGGCAGCGCAAACTACGCAAGCGTGTGCGCAAGCACCGCAAAGCCTTGGGTGATGCACAAGCTGAAATCCAAAACTACCATACCGCTTTGCAAGCCCGCCGCAACCAAGTTGAAAATGCAGTTAGAGAGCGTAATTAAGCCCAAGCACGCATGATACAAATGACTAGAGAGCGAGATGAGGCTATGCGCTTGGCTGAAAATAGAGAAGCTGCTAGAGTTAGAGCTTTCTTCCATGCTAAGATTAGAGACGAAGAGCTGATCACTAGGACTGCTGAGCTGCAGTCCATCGCCAAAATAATATCATAAATCCTATTCCACACCCTGTCCCCATTAATCATGAAGAGGCCCCTAGTGAGGAAGATCAGGATGATGGCATCATCTCTAATGGAGAATCTGAGGAAGATATGTAGCCTAGCGGTGGTTTCCATGCTTATGTATCAGTTTCCATCTGTTTATGTAATGGACATGTAATCTGAATTTCCAGTTTCCATGATGCCCTTTCTTGTAAAACTTAAGTTGTGACAATGACTCTGTGTAACCCTATGCACCTGTATGTGATGCTCCATGGTTATGTTGAGCTTAAATAATTTCCAGTAATGTCTTTAATCCTTGTGAAATATGGTTGCGAATGATCGCGAGAATAACCAGTGTCGTGGATGATATTCTCTTGTTGTACATGGATTATTGAGCCTTGTTTGATGTGAATTTATTTTATTAAATTCTGTACGGCATTAATCGAGATTCATGGCAATTATATCTGTTATCCTAAACGGTCACTTGGTATGCCTTGTGCAGATGGCTCGCAATACTTGCTCCGGTCACAATGAGGTGCCGCCACCACCACCTCCTCCCCCGCCTACGCCTGCTGAGCTCCTGACGACTCTTGTTGAGGGCCAGTGGATGTTAAATGAAGCTATGCAAACCATGGCACAGCAGAACCGGGGTGGTCGCCATGCCTGCCAAGGCGGAGAAGTAAATCAGTATAGCAATTTCAAGGATTTTCAGGACACAAAGCGGCTGCTTTTCAAAGGGGCCTCTGAACCTCTGGAAGCTGATGAATGGCTTAACACTCTCGAGCAGAAGTTCCGTTTGTTGTGGGTGACTGATGAGTTAAAGGCAGAATATGCAGCACACCAGTTAGAGGGCAAAACAGGTGTCTGGTGGAGTCACTATAGGACCAGCTTGCCTGTCAACGCTGTCGTCACGTGGGATCAGTTCAAAACTGCTTTCAGGAAAACTTATATTCCACAAGGCTTAATGACTATCAAGCATACCGAGTTCATGAACCTGACTCAGGGCACTAAAAGCTTGACTGAGTATCTTCATGCTTTCAATAATTTGTCTCGCTATGCTTCTGAATTTGTTGACACTGAAGCTAAGAAGCTTGCTAGTTTCAAGAGAGGACTTGGGCCCAAGCTGTCCAAGAACATGGCTAGTAATAAGAGAACCACCTTTAATGAGTTTGTGAGTGATGCGTTGATCCAGGAGAACTCCAATGCTGTTTATGCTGCATCTAAGAACCGCAAGAGGGCTTATGAAGCAGGTGCTTTGCAGTCGAAGGCTCCAGTGACAAGTAAGCCGGCCTATCGCCCGCCCAATGCTATGACAAGGTACAGGCCGCCGCAGAAGAAGTCAATTTTGAAGACGGGAGTTCACAAGTCCTTCACAGTTGCTCTTCCCAGGGGTGCTACAGGTCAGGGAGGTCCCAAGACTCCCCCTGATAACCGTCCTTGCTTCAATTGCAAACAAGTTGGTCATTGGGCGAGGGATTGCCCTTATCCCAAGAGGAATTCTACAGCTGGGGTTAATAACCGTACCGGCCGGGTGCACTATACCACCATTGAAGAAATCCCCGAAGGTGAAGTGGTCACGGCTGGTATGTTTCGTGTCAACCAATATCCCGCAGTTGTCTTGTTTGATTCCGAAGCTTCGCATTCATTTATGAGTAAAGCATTCGCATCTAAGTATGGTCAGCACGTAATTGATCTTGACAGTGGAAAATTTTGCATTAGTGCTGCTGGAAATCAAATCTCTACAAATCAATTAGTGAGGGATGTGCATATTGCCATTGAAGGGCGTAGTTATTTAGCAAATCTTATAATTTTACCGGGCTTGGGAATAGATGTTATCCTAGGAATGAAGTGGATAAGTGACCATGGAGTGCTAATAGACACCTCAACAAGGGTAATCATGTTGAGGGAGCCTAATAGTAAAGAAGCTTTCTTAGTTCAACTTCCTAGAAGCAACGATATCCGTCACGCTGCTAATGCTATTAGACCACTCACGGTGGCAAAAATTCCAGTAGTGTGTGAGTTTCCAGATGTCTTTCCAGAGGATCTGCCTGGGTTGCCACCGGACAGAGACATAGAGTTTAAAATTGATCTAATTCTAGGTACCACACCTATCTCTAGAAGGCCATATCGAATGCCACCCAATGAATTGGCAGAGTTGAAGAAACAATTGCAAGAACTACTAGAGAAAGGTCTTATTCGGCCTAGTTCTTCTCCGTGGGGTTGTCCGGCTCTCTTTGTAGGGAAGAAGGACAAGTCTCTACGTATGTGTGTAGACTATCGTCCGCTGAATGTCGTGACTATCAAAAACAAGTATCCCCTGCCTCGTATTGATATCTTGTTTGATCAATTAGCTAAAGCTAAGGTATTCTCAAAGATTGATCTGAGATCCGAGTATCATCAAATCAAGATTCGACCCGAAGACATTCCTAAAATGGCTTTCTCTACTAGGTATGAGTTGTATGAGTATCTAGTCATATCCTTTGGTCTGACTAATGCCCCTGCTCATTTCATGTACCTGATGAATTCGGTGTTCATGCCTGAACTGGATAAGTTTGTGGTAGTGGTCATCGATGACATATTGGTGTACTCTGAAAATGCCCAAGACCATGAGAAGCACCTTCAAATTATACTCGATAGATGGCGAGAACATCAGCTTTATGCCAAGTACAGCAAGTGTGAGTTTTGGCTGAAGAAAGTGCCATTCCTAGGCCATATTTTATCTGAAGACGGTATTTCTGTTGACCCGTCAAAGGTGCAGGAGGTTCTAGACTGGAAGGCCCTGACTTCAGTGCATGAGGTTCGAAGTTTTCTTGGTCTAGCTGGATATTATCGTCGTTTTATTCTAGACTTTTCCAAAATAGCCAAGCCTATGACCAAGCTGCTGCAAAAAGATGTGAAATTTGTGTGGTATCAGGAGTGTGAAGTCGCTTTCACTGCTTTATGCCACCTGCTGACCACTACTCCTGTTTTGGCGCAGCCTGACATTGAAAAGCCATTCGATGTCTTTTGTGATGCATCTGTCACTGGCTTAGGTTGTGTACTTATGCAAGAAGGCCGAGTCATTGCCTATGCCTCTCGGCAGTTGAGGAAGCATGAAGCTAACTACCCGACTCATGATCTAGAGTTAGCAGCAGTTGTACACACCTTGAAACTCTAGAGGCATTATCTGTTGGGTAATCTATGTCATATTTATACTGACCATAAGAGCCTCAAATATATCTTCACTCAGCCCAAGCTAAACATGAGACAAAGAAGATGGTTGAAATTGATAAAGGATTATAATCTGGAAGTACACTATCATCTAGGCAAAGCTAATGCTGTAGCCGACGCTCTTAGCCGGAAACAACATGCTGGACCTCTCCTAGAGGAAGGTTTTAATCTGTTACATCCTGCGGTCCTGCATAATATTGTAGTCAGTTGTTCTTTAGAGAGCCAAATTATAGAACTCCAAAATACTGACCCGGGTATCTTCCATATCAAGAGAAAAATGAAAGAGCAAGACACCAAGCATTTCAGGATGGATGAGAAAGGTGTACTATGGTTTGACGAACGACTTGTCATCCCCAAAGACCATGACCTACGCAACAAAATCTTAGGTGAAGCTCATTCTTTGAAGTTGTCGATTCATCCAGGTAGTTGCAAAATGTATCAAGACCTGAAACCTCGTTTCTAGTGGACCAAGATGAAGAAGGAGATAGCAGCTTATGTTGCTAGGTGTGACACTTGCTGCAGGGTAAAGGCAGTTCACCTTAAGCCTGCAGGTTTATTGCAACCCTTGTAGATTCTGGGTTGGAAGTGGGAAGAAATCAGTATGGATTTCATTGTTGGACTTACCCTTACTCAAAAGGGACACAACTCTATTTGGGTTATCATTGACCACTTGACCAAGTCAGCTCATTTCATTCCCGTACATTCTACATACCGACCATCCGACTATGCTAAGTTGTACTTCTCTCAGATTGTTAAGTTACACGGAGTGCCCCGCACCATTATTTCTGATAGAGGTCCTCAGTTCACTGCCCACTTTTGGGAGCATCTGCATTCACTCCTTGGTACAAGATTGGTTCGCAGTTCAGCCTACCCTCCTCAAACTTCCGGTCAGACTAAGCGTGTGAATAAGATCTTGGAAGACATGTTGAGGGCATGTGTCATCTCTTCCAAGGGTGCATGGGAGAAGTGGCTACCTTTAGCTGAATTCTCTTACAACAATAGTTATCAAGAGAGTATTCAAATGGCTCCTTTCGAAGCGTTGTATGGCCGCAAGTGTAGAACTCCTCTAAACTGGGTCGAACCTGGTGAAAGAAGGTATTACGGGATTGACTTTGTCAAGGAAGCCTAACAGCAAGTTCTTGTTATCCAAAAACACATGGAAGCCGCACAGGCTAGACAGAAAAGCTATGCTGACCGAAGAAGAAGACCACTTGAGTTTGAAGTAGGTGACTTTGTATACCTAAAGGTATCACCTATGAAAGGGGTAAACCGCTTTGGTGTAAAAAGAAAGCTAGCTCCTAGGTATGTGGGTCCCTACCAAATCATTGAGAAGAGCAGCAAAGTGGCTTACAAGGTACAACTACCTCCGGAAATGAGAGCTATTTTCCCTGTATTCCATATGTCTCAACTCAAGAAGTGCCTTCGCGTGCCCGAAGAAAGAGTTGAAACAGGAGGTCTTAAGTTGCAGTCGGATCTGTATTATGAAGAGAAGCCTGTGCAAGTCCTTGATGTCAAGGAAAGGATTACTCATGGGAGAGTGATTAAACTTTTTAGGATTTTGTGGAACCGTCAGAATGAAAGGGATGCCACTTGGGAAAGGGAAGACTATTTACAAGTAACTTACCCCTCATTCTATGAAAAATGGTACGTCTTTCAAATCTCGGGATGAGATTTTTGTAAGGGGGGAGGGCTGTAACACTCCTAGTGTTAGCTTGCATGTTAACATGAGCATTGCATCAACATAAGCATCATCATGATCACTCATGAGCATCATACCATGATCACATGTCATTTGCTACATATACAATGTGATTGAATTGCTATGTGACTTGCTATGAGTGATTGTAATGGGTGACCAATGCAAATAAGTGTATATTGTCTTCCAAAATACTTTAATCATGTTTAGAATAACATCTTGAACAAAGTTTATGTTGGAGGTTTTGTCCAAAAATACCCCTAAGTCATGGATAACCCTAGGTTGACCCCCTAAACCTCTTTTCAAAGATGTTTTATGAAACTGGTGTTAGAAACCTTGCATGGAAATGACATCTGAAACAAAGTTGTAGTAAATTTCATAAGCTACAAAAGTTATGTTGATGACTTTTTATGAATATGCTTGGAACCAGACCAAATGTGGCCCACAAGCCAGAAATCAGTGCTGTTTCCACACTTAGCCGAATTTGGCTAAGTGCGGAATTCGGCAGTTTCGACATAGGGTACTTGGGAACACTATAGTTTGAAATCCAGGCTGAGTTAGACCTTGATCCTTTAAGCAATCTTGTAGAACTCATGTAGCTCTATCCAAAGAAACAAATTCAAGCCAAAACCGTCGAATGGATCAAGAGTAAAACGTCGCTGAACTTTGGGTTTCACTCACTGATGACGACGACTGAATCGCGAGATTCAGTTTCGTCAGTCACCGGCCGGCCGACGCGTGGACGATCAGTGGCGGCCGTACATCGACGACGACCCCACCTGTCAACCCAGACGTCTCCACTTGGACACCACGACGCCATCCCGAGCACCCGCCGTCCTCATTTCGTCTCTCCAGCGCTCTCTCTCTTCTCCATTTTGCCTCGGCGAGCTCCGCCGCGAAACAGTAGCCTCGCCCGAGCGTTCCTCGCCGTCTCTGGCCAAGCCAGCCAGCCAAACGCCTCACTAGAGCCTCCTCTACCTTGGCGTCACCACCTTGGCCATTGTCGAGCACGGGTAACGCGGCATTGCCGAGCTCCGAGCCGTTCTTCCTCGCCGGAGTTCCGCCCGAGCTCACCGGCGACGTGGCCAGGCCTCTCTGCTCCACCATTTCTCTCCATTTTTGTTCCTAGCGCTTTCCCTTGACTCACTGATACTCGGCGTTAACCTCAACTGGGACCGCATCGGCTGAGCACGCCGGCGTACCGCCCGCAGCGCCGCCGAGCCGCCATTCACGCCGGCGAGCACTCTAGAGCTCGGTAGAGTTAGGGTTTCGCACCCCGACAAGTCCGCCTTGGTGAGAGGGTCACGATGGTGCCCTTGGATTCGACCGAGACCTCGCCGTCGTCGAGTTTCGCCGGCGACGAGCTCTCCCCTGTCTCTGTGTCACTGACGAGCGGGTCCCGCTGCCCTGTTAGTCTCTCTCTCTCACACCTCTGGTTCACTGTGTAGCAAATCCTGTGTTGTTTTTGAAAAATTCATAACTCGAGTTATACAGATCCAAATGGTGTGATTCCAATTTTGCTAGATTCCTGTGTTAGTCTAGTTTTTATTAAAAATATAAGACATGCCATGTTTTTGCAGATATAAATAGATATGATTTAATCTTGATTAAATAGGAGGTAATTATATCTTGAGATCTGTAAATCTGATGGCCATGCAAATTTAGTATGTTGTTACTTATGACATGAGTAGGCTTTGATAATTTTATCATGATTTTTGGATGTCTGTTAGTAAAGTTATAAATAATTCTTGTTTAAATAGTAGATTCTTGTCGTATTTTTAGTAAATAAATTATAACTCCATTTAGGGTTAAACTTGCTGAGTGATGTAATCATGTGTAAACAAAGCTGAGAAAAATATGAAATCTGTTGTTTGACACTTTTTGGTAGGGTTTCACATTTATGCCTTCCATGCTATTGCTAGCTTGTTAATTTTGTATCTCATAATCTGCATGTGCCAGAGCCCTGAAATTTTTACAGTGGACTGGTGGTAGTCTAATTAGCTTGCTGTAATTTTCCTAGGATTTATGGAGCACTTGTGATATATGCTCATTAAATCATCTTAATGATTAAATAATAGAAAAGGTGATGATAGAAATGAGTTTAAACCTTGCCATGATGTTTTATGGTGTTTCTTAGACATTTTCTATCTACTGGTGCTTTTGGTTTGAACTAATGTTACATTCTTAGTATGTGTTAAAATATTATTTTGCTAATTATGTCTTTCCTAGAGCATAATCTGTATAGCTGATAGAAATTGTTTAAGAACTGCTTGAAGATGACGTTTCGTGGGAGCCACCTTGAGGAGCTGAGGAGGAGGAGGATTTGCCAGAGTGCCCTGACCACCGTCCCTCTACTTACGTTGAAGGCAAGCCCCGGAGCATTATAAGACACCCACTATTTTTGTTATCATGTCCAGCTATCAATTGACTATGGTTATGTATTGTTGCATTAAGTGTTAGGCATTGATATGACACCCTTCTGCATAATGACTACCTTGTCCACCTCATAATTTACCTAAGTAGGTCCAGGATCGAAAGGATGCTTAGCCATGCTTAGCTCGGTAGAAGCCGGGTGATTTTCTGTCACCTGCGAGAGATAGGTGGATACTGAATCATGGTTGGCTATATTTGCTATCGTGGAATTAACCATGTGCTAATAATGAATTTGAGGCGGGGGGATGATGATAGTGCAGCAACAAGGCATGGAGGTCTTGGGTGTGAATCTATCCTCGTCTGTGTCGGTTAAGGACCGATTCGCTGTACGTCCTCGTGTCATGTTGAATGCATGCCTAACACTTAGTTGGCCGGATAAGTCGTTCCAACCGCAAAGCCTACGAGTGCAACTCAGGCCGGATACCCCGTTCTGTATGAGTGCGCACCCCGGTTGGTAGTAAGTATGTGCGGGGAGTCAATGGCATAAGACCGAGGAGTCAGGTTAGAGTCCTGACCCTGGCAGATTGGCGGTCCCTGGGGGTGCGGCGCTGGACGGACCCGCGACTTGGTCCGGAGTTGTGCTAAAGGTGATCTGAGCTACCCTCATGAAGTATGCTCGGGTGAGTGCTAGGAATACCCCTCCAGCTGGATAGGAATCGATTCAAATCACCGTCTCTCCCGGATAGTGAGAACCTGCTGCTGAAATATTATAAATGGGTTACTTACAACTAAAGCGTTTTATGCAAAAATGTGAGTCAAACCAGTCCACAAATATTGGCCTTGCATACTCCTCGGTGTCACTTATTTCTGGTTTAAGACGGGTAAGTCTAGCTAAGTACATTCTCGTACTCAGGATTTTATTTACCCTCGTTGCAGATGATGTCGTTTATCACGGCTACTGTGCTAACTGTCATCATCCGACTGCGGACGATGAGTAGATCATGGGCATGATCAATTCCATTACCTTCAGTTGTGCTTTTGTTGGGTTGACTATGGAACTGGCATGTAATTAAACTGAGTGTTTGTTGTTTCAAAACTACTTTGCTTCCGCTACTGAACTGGTTTGTAATAACATTGTTTAAACTCCGATGTGTTGTAAAAACTATGTTCTGTGACGAATGTATGTAATCTTCGATGGCGATGCTTGATCATGTACGATCTTGGTTGTATGTTGGTTGAATCGAGATCTTTTGAGGTTTCGTTGGACTACCGGGTTTATATGGGTTCAAGTCCATTGGCTTGATTGCTCTCGTGGTCGCTAATTCACTTGAATTCTTATAAATTGGACGGTTCTGTTACATACCATATCCCCACCAATTGGGAGGAACTTAAACACAGACCCTGACATTGCCGATGCCAATAGATCTGTAGCAAGTTGGATTTCCACCTCTGTCGTTGCTGAGTTAGTCCTCATCGGTGTAGATTGTCCATTAGTTACCCCTAGTGTGCTTGGAGGAGGAGTAACTTCTATACCCGCAACGGTCGTGGTAGCCGATGGAGCCGTAACCGATGATGATCCTAGCTGATGATAGGCTGGACCCACATAAGTTGGTGGTACTTGTCCTTCTTTGAACATTCTAGCCACAACATTAAAAACTGTATTGGACAGTACACTAGATTGATTGATTAGAGTGTTGACGGTTCTTAAGTATCAATTTTAATTATCAAATAAACAAGAGAAAGGACCAATATGCAAACAACACCTAGAATTAGGGTTTGATCTGACAGAATTCCACGAGTTTTGTTGTTTATCTGTTTCTGCAGGGGGTTATCAGGAAATAAGGAAGAAAGGCCCACATGTTGGGATTACATAGAGATATCAACGCACCGCGCAATTTTCTACCATCTAGAAGACTCCAGAAGCCACGGGAAGGAAGCGGAGGCCAAACGGGGCCAGGCACTGGGCGCCCGCCCAGTTGACCTGGGCGCCCGCCCCCTCCTGGACTTGGTTCGGGACTCTTTTCGCGGACGACGCTCCACCGACCTAAAGGATAAAGGATAACCGTCCAATCAATGTTGGTTTGATCGAATGGCTCACGTTCACTTGAGGGGACTATAAAACCAGACCCCCTGGCCCCTGGAGGAGACAAGTTTATCATAGAGTTGAGAAGAGCCCTCGAAGGAAAACCTCTCCTCTAAATAAATTTTTTTAGGCTTAGCAACCAATGTGAGTAGAAATAGATCTTCTAGTTTCTACTAGATTGAGAGTGATAGAGTGGAGGTGTAGATCGGAGGAAGCCCGGCCTGTCGGTGTCTACTCCAAGCTTGTACCTGCGGGATCAAGTTCTCCTAACTCGAAGCTTGCTCCTAGGATTCTTCAGTATTTCGACTTCTAAATTCTAGTAAGTTCTTGTTTTATTGTTCTTTAGTTTATGAGTTTATTTAATCTCTTCGCGTAGAGTTTAGAGTAATCATCTCTAGCGTAGACATGGTGTTTAGGCTAGGATACTCATAGATATTCCCTGACTAGCTAGACCATGGTAGTAGCGAGGAACGTGACACTTTCGAGTTACCTTTGAAGACCATATCTCGTTAGCAGGAAGGATAGGGTCTATAGGTGCGGGTTGAACATCCTCTGTGGTGTCTAGATTCCGTTAGCCTCCCCAATAGAACAGTAGATCATCCTTACCAAGGTTAGAAGAAGATTACGATTGCAGTCTTCTCTATTTATCACTCACATCGAGAAACATTCTTTGTTGCCTAAAGGGTTAGTAGTAATAGACTGGGTTAGTCAGATGCACTCTTTCTCCTAGTGGTAAAAAAATAAATACGATACTCTGGATAGCCTCTCGGGTGAAGTGCTCACCGATATCCGTGCGCTTGCGGATCAATTCCTTATTGCGTTCCCAAATATCAACAAGCATTTCTGGCACCGTTGTCGGGGATAAAGACAGTTTGCTGAGATAACCTTGAGTCTTACTACTAGCTTGTATCCATACTTTTATCTTTTGTTATCTTTTATGTTCTGTATTTATTTTCTTTACTCTTACCTTATGGAAAACCAAGATTATAAATCAATCTACCAATTTGCAACACCTTCAGTAACTGACCTTTTACCATGGGAGTCATCACAGCCTATCCAAACATCCCAGTATAAGTTAAGTTCTAGGTTGATTGCCATGATTCAAAACCTATCTTTTTCGGGAAAGGAAGACGAAAACCCTTACCTTCATATTAGAGATTTTGAGCAAACATGTGATTGTCTTCGCATTGAAGGCATTTCTGATAAAACTTTACGTTGGAAGCTTTTTCCTTTTTCCTTAAGGGGACAAGCTAGACAATGGTACAGTCAGAAGGTAAGTCAACAACGAGGTGAATGGGGAGTTTTAGAGCCAACTTTTGTCTAGATTTTTATTCTCTCGACCATATTGGCGACCTTAGACTCGAAGTCCTATCTTTTTAACAAAAAGATAATGAAACTTTGGGAAAATCCTAGAAATGTTTTTATGATCTTTTAGAATCTGGTCCAAACCTTAATCTTGAAGACCCTGTTCTTTCGCATCCCTACTGATGAAGCTAGAGTGATCCTAGATAGAATCCTAGAAGCTGAGATGGATAATACCCTTCATGATGAAACCCACGGAGCCGAAGTAGACGCTCTATCAAATTCTTTATCTACTTTAGCTATCCCAAATTCTGAGCCACAAAAGGAAGAAATTCCACCACCGGACTTCATGCTGGATATAGAATCTGATCTTTCTGCCGATTTTGGAAACATTTCAAACTACCATTCTATTAACAGACCCCAAAATGGCCAGTTTAGCATTTATTTACAAAGTGAATATCAATTAAGAGAGCTTATCTCAGTCATGAGTAGCGAGTGGTTGGAGGAATCAGAGCTTTCCTCTCATGTAATCCGTTTGGATACACCTTCTATAACTATACGCTGTGCTTATAATTCTGATCGATTTGATGCTCTCTATAATCCTGTTGTGGGGATCAACATAATGTCTGAATCTTTTGCACTTAAACTATTTAAAAACTTGTTCTTAACCCCCACAACAAAGGTCATAAAGGAATCTTCAGGACGATTAGTCCCCAGTCTTGGAAGTATTAATGTCCTACCTCTTACGGTAGAAGGCTCCATGGTTCATTTGAATTTCTATATCTTTGATACATGGGACTTCGACCTGTTGATAGGACAACCTTTTAGAAGACTCCTTTATGAAGGTCATACTGGAAAGCTACACATTTCTTTTGGAAAAACTTTTAAATTTCCCATAACAATTTCACAATCCTTAAACAATAAGGCCGAGTCATATCTTTTGCCTGATCCTATGGAGGAGGTAAAGGCTGCATCTCTAGAGCTTTTAGATGAACCAGACATAGAAGCCGAAACTCCTTTGTTCACAAAAGAAGAAGCTGGACCTTCTGAACCTGAACCCTTAGATGAGTTTGCAGAAACACCTAGACCTCCCATAGAGCTTAAAACTTTACCACCCGGTCTTATCTATGCTTTCCTAAACAATAATCCAGAGTCTCCTGTGATCATTAGTGATAAACTCACTCAGGAGCAAACTCTGCGATTAATGAACATCCTTGAGAAACATCACTCAGTTTTCAGCTACTCACTCCAAGATCTTACAGTAATCAGTCCTATGATTTGTACCCATCGTATTCCAACAGATCCTTCAGTTTCACCTTCTCGAGAGCCTCAACGTAGACTTAACAACACTATGAGAGAGGTAGTTAAAAAGGAAGTTATAAAGTTGCTGCATGCAGGGATTATATATCCTGTGCCGCACAGTGAGTGGGTAAGCCCAGTTCAAGTTGTGCCTAAAAATGGAGGCATGACTGTTATTATGAATGAAAAGAACGAGCTAATTCCGCAATGCACAGTCACAGGATGGCGGATGTGCATAGACTATAGAAAACTAAACAAAGCCATGAGAAAGGATCATTTTCCTTTACCTTTCATAAATGAGATGCTAGAGCGATTAGCGAACCATTCGTTCTTCTGTTTCTTAGATGGATATTCAGGGTATCACCAGATCCCGATCCATCCCGATGATCAAAGCAAAACCACTTTTACATGCCCATATGGAACTTATGCTTACCGTAGAATGTCTTCTGGGTTATGTAATGCACCAGCTTCTTTTCAAAGATGCATGATGTCTATATTTTCTGATATGATTGAAGAGATTATGGAAGTTTGCATGGATGATTTCTCTGTTTATGGAAAAACTTTTGATAGTAGTCTTGAAAACTTAGACAAGGTTTTGCAAAGATGTGAAGAAAAGCACTTAGTCCTTAATTGGGAAAAATGTCATTTTATGGTTAGAGAAGGAATAGTGCTGGGACACCTAGTGTCTGAAAGAGGTATTGAGGTAGACAA
Organism: Sorghum bicolor; assembly: GCF_000003195.3. Lineage (NCBI taxonomy): Eukaryota > Viridiplantae > Streptophyta > Magnoliopsida > Poales > Poaceae > Sorghum > Sorghum bicolor. The sequence continues at coordinate 39,262,492 of NC_012875.2, forward strand.
AGCTAAAATTGAAGTAATTGAACAACTACCTCCACCTGTGAATATAAAAGGATTTCGAAGCTTTCTTGGCCATGCTGGTTTTTATCACAGATTTATAAAAGATTTTTCATTCATTGCTAGACCACTTACTCTTTTGCTAGCCAAGGATGCTCCTTTCGAATTTGATGATGCATGTCTAACATCTTTCAATTAATTAAAGAAAGCACTCATCTCTGCACCAATCATTCAACCCCCTGATTGGTCGTTGCCTCTTGAAATTATGTGTGATGCTAGTGATTATGTTGTGGGGGCAGTTTTGGGACAAACTAAAAATAAGAAGCATCATGCAATTGCTTATGCTAGTAAAACTTTGACAGGAGCTCAACTTAATTATGCAACCACTGAAAAAGAACTTCTGGCTGTGGTCTTTGCCATTGATAAATTTAGATCTTATTTAGTTGGAGCTAAAATAATTGTTTACACTGATCATGCTGCACTAAAAAATTTGCTCTCTCAAAAAGATGCTAAACCTCACCTGATTAGATGGATCTTATTACTTCAAGAAATTGACTTATAAATAAAAGATAAAATGGGAGTAGAAAATTCTGTTGCTGATCACTTGTCTAGAATGTATTTTAAGAGTCCACAGGAAACCCCCATCGATGATTCACTCCGGGATGACATGCTGTATGAGATTAACAGGTGTGACCCCTGGTATGCAGATATTGTTAATTTTATGGTTTCAGGGTATGTACCACCAGGAGCAAACAAGAAGAAGCTTATTCAAGAAAGTCGTTCACATATATGAGATGAGCCATACCTCTTCCGAGTATGCTCTGATGGCTTACTCAGGAGATGTGTGACCACTGAGGAAGGATGGAAGATCATCGACAGATGTCATTCATCACCATATGGAGGTCATTATGGAGCATTCCGTACACATTCAAAGATCTGGCAGTGTGGATTCTACTGGCCTACAATGTATGAAGACATGAAGCAATATATCAGAAGATGTGGGCCATGTCAAAGGCACGGAAACATAAACACAAGGGATGCCATGCCACTCACCAACAACCTTCAGATTGAGCTCTTTGATATTTGGGGAATAGACTATATGGGTCCATTTCCCCCATCAAAGAAGTGTGAGTACATCTTGGTGGCAGTTGACTACGTTTCCAAGTGGGTAGAGGCACTACCTTGCAAGCATGCCGACAACATCAGTTCAAAGAGGATGTTTGAAGAAATTATATTTCCAAGATTTGGAGTTCCTAGAGTAGTGATAAGTGATGGAGGAGCACACTGCATCGACAAACGCTTCAAGCAATATCTATCAAAACATGGAATCCGTCACAACGTCGCTACCCCCTATCATCCTCAGACAAGTGGCCAAGCAGAGACTTCCAATAAGCAAATCAAGAATATTCTTCAGAAGACAGTAAATGAAATGGGAACGGCATGGAAAGACAAGTTACCTGATGCACTCTGGGCATACCGGACAGCATACAAGACCCCAATTGGAATGTCCCCATACCAATTGGTGTACGGGAAGACTTGCCACCTACCTGTTGAACTAGAGTTCAAAGCACACTGGGCCATAAAGAGATGGAATATGGACCTAGATGTTGCTGGAAAACATAGAAGAATGCAACTATCAGAATTGGAAGAATGGCGAGAGAAAGCATATCACAATTCGAAGATCTACAAAGAAAGAGTAAAAAGGTGGCATGACAAAAGAATCAAGAAGAAGGAATTCGCACCCGGAGATAAGGTATTACTTTTTAATTCCAGGGTGAAGCTTTTCGGGCAGGGAAAACTCCGGAGTAAATGGGAAGGACCATTCAAGGTAATCAATTCATCATCCCACGGAGCTATCACACTTCAAAATGATGAAGGTACGTTATTCAAGGTAAATGGTCAACGTCTTAAATTGTTTTTAGAGCCCAATAAAGAATTAGAAGAAATAGACATAATCCATTTTTACCTTCCCATGGCGAATTAGAGCCCGACACTTTTAATCTGACGTTTTTGGGTCATACATATATTTTCCTAAATAGTTTTGCATTTAGAAACACGCTCGAGGAAGCGGACCCACATAGGAGACAGAGAGAGGGCGGGCGCCCTGATCAAGTGGGCGGGCGCCCAGCTCCTGTTCCCCCTCGGTCCCGATTTTCTCTGTTATGGAAAATACCCTTATGGTAATCTGAATAATCCCTCAGATGGAAAGTTTCGCACGCACATCGATGGGAGCAACCCGAACAAACCCCTAGAGGCACTTTTTGACCCCTATATAAACAGACCCCTGACATCAGTTTCAAACACCAATTCACCAAAGCCTTCTCTTATTCTTCTTCAATTAGAGCTTGTTTAGTCCGTCGCTGCTCCAATGGCCGAGAAGTTCCACGATGATTGGGAAGTCGTCCCCTTCAACCTCAACAAGGAGCCTAAGGAAGACCCCGACGCCCGTGCTCTCGTCCCGGCCAACACAGAGCGACAGCTAGAAGCCATGCCATTACGCCAACGTAGCTCCGCCCAATCCTACCATGCTCAACTAGTTCTCACCGCACCGCCACAACCCCTACTCCTCAAGGGATCATCATCCAAGACGAAGACCACCATCAAGGTGCCAACCGACACGAGGATCCTTCCACCCAGACCCAATGAGAGGGTCGTTGGAGTCAAGACCAACCGGAGCGGCGAGATCAGCAGCATACGCTACACTACGGAGGAGGAAAGGCCTTACTTTGAAGGGGTTAGAGCAGCCAAAGTCCGTTTCATCCCTCCAAAGGCAGCCCCGAAGCACGCTTTTAATGCCTTTGAGACACCTCCCAAGCGTCGCAAGACCATAGTAGATATTGATGAGGACGTTCGCAGGCTAGACAGAGTTATCATAGACCTCCAGTCCTCGATTAATTCCCTCACTAGGCAGCTCTCTAACCACAACACCGTTATACTAGGCCTTAGGCATGATCTTGCTAGTGCCAATAAGAAGATCAAGAAATTAGAGCGCCGTTAAGTTATCGAGATTAGATCTTGAGGCAATGCATCTTAGTTATCTATCTTTAAATTCGGTTTAGGTTTACTATCAGTTTGTTACTATTATCGTCAGTTTGCTACTATTATCATCAGTTTGCTACTAGTCATTTGTAATAAATGCCTCAAGATTAATAAAGAATATTATTATTATTATTATTATTATTATTATTAGTATTATTATTATTATTATTATTATTATTATTATTATTATTATTATTATTATTATTATTATTATGTCTTGTGTGTCTCTACTTTATTCTTGTGCAAGAAAGCAGAAAACAAGTATGGGGGAGATCCCTCGACATGCCAAACACACTTCGACTACACCACTCCATGATTCAGGTACACACTCTGCACACTTTACACATACACTTATCTTGGACTATGCAGAATATTGTTTCTGACATGATAAATTAAAAAGATTAAAATGTTTCTAAACATGATTAATCTCACTCTGTGATATTTCCTGAAACTTGCAATCATTTTAAAACTCTGTGTTACTTAAGTCATTGTGGAATGGAAGAGTATGAGTTTCTTATTCTTGATATCATTGTTGCTTGGCGAATTTATTTCAAAATCTTTAAAATTCTAGCTACCATCCTCAGTGTTTTATATGCCTGATAAAACTGAAAATACTAATTATGATTATAAAAAGCTATCGACTCTGTATTGAGTTTGTTCAAAATGAGTTAGACCCTTGTTGAAAGATTTATCATGCTCCTAAGATCAAGACATTTATTCAGAAAGATTCACTCTTCCGAAGTATTACTGCATTAGAGGCATGGGCTATGCAAAAATAAAGATATTACGAGAAAATAAAAAGGAGCAAGTGCTCGATAACCTCGCAGAAAAAATGGACAAGTGTCCGGCAGTAGAATTAGGGGTACCACAGTATCCACTTAAAAAAAGAAGAGAGAGAAGAAAAAGAAAATGATATCCCATGGTCCCTCTAATAAGCAATATGCCAGCAAGAGATGACAAGTTTTTAATTTTCAAAGTCTTTGATCTAAGAGTATGACATTCCCCTCCTCGGATCCCGCTTTGATCAAGCAATAAATGCAAGGTAAGTATGCTTGAGAATCTTTTGCAAATTAAAACAGCCTCAGTGAGATATATAAAAGATAAATGAGTGATCTGAGAGAACTTATGAGGATAAAGGTATGCTAACTTTCTTTTCAAAAATATACAAAAACTCCAAGTGACAGGATTAAGAAGAAAGGATCTTTACTCTTAACCATATACTTCCCTGACTATAGTACACAGTAGATTTTAACACCCTGTAGTTATGAAGAATGTTTTACCCCAGATATTGTTCTTAACCATCCTTTTCTCGAGGACGAGTAAAAGACTAAGTATGGGGGTATTTGTTGACGGTTCTTAAGTATCAATTTTAATTATCAAATAAACAAGAGAAAGGACCAATATGCAAACAACACCTAGAATTAGGGTTTGATCTGACAGAATTCCACGAGTTTTGTTGTTTATCTGTTTCTGTAGGGGGTTATCAGGAAATAAGGAAGAAAGGCCCACATGTCGGGATTACATAGAGATATCAACGCACCGCACAATTTTCTACCATCTAGAAGACTCCAGAAGCCACGAGAAGGAAGCGGAGGCCGAACGGGGCCAGGCACTGGGCGCCCGCCTTTCTGTAGGGGGTTATCAGGAAATAAGGAAGAAAGTCCCACATGTCGGGATTACATAGAGATATCAACGCACCGCACAATTTTCTACCATCTAGAAGACTCCAGAAGCCACGGGAAGGAAGCGGAGGCCGAACGGGGCCAGGCACTGGGCGCCCGCCCAGTTGACCTAGGCGCCCGCCCCCTCCAGGACTTGGTTCGGGACTCTTTTTGCGGACGACGCTCCACCGACCTAAAAGATCAAGGATAACCGTCCAATCAATTTCGGTTTAATCCAAGGGCTCACCTTCACTTGAGGGGACTATAAAACCAGACCCCCTGTCCCCTGGAGGAGACAAGTTTATCATAGAGTTGAGAGGAGCCCTCGAAGGAAAACCTCTCCTCTAAATAAAATTTCTTTTTAGGCTTAGCAACCAATGTGAGTAGAAATAGATCTTCTAGTTTCTACTAGATTGAGAGAGATAGAGTGGAGGTGTAGATCGGAGGAAGCTCGGCCTGTCGGTGTCTACTCCAAGCTTGTACCTGCAGGATCAAGTTCTCCTAACCCGAAGCTTGCTCCTAGGATTCTTCAGTATTTCGACTTCTAAATTATAGTAAGTTCTTGTTTTATTATTCTTTGGTTTATGAGTTTACTTTAATCTCTTCGTGTAGAGTTTAGAGTAATCATCTCTAGCGTAGACGTTGTGTTTAGGCTAGGATACTCATAGATATTCCCTGACTAGCTGGACCGTGGTAGTAGCGAGGAACATGACATTTCCGAGTTACCTTTGAAGACCATATCTCGTTAGCAGGAAGGATAGGGTTTATAGATGCGGGTTAAACATCCTCTGTGGTGTCTAGATTCCATTAGCCTCCCCAATAGAACACTAGATCATCCTTACCAAGGTTAGAAGAAGATTACGGTTGCAGTCTTCTCTATTTATCACTCACATCGAGAAACATTCTTTGTTGCCTAAAGGGTTAGTAGTAATAGACCGGGTTAGTCAGATGCACTCTTTCTCCTAGTGGTAAAAAAATAAATACGATACTCTGGATAACCTCCCAGGTGAAGTGCTCACCGATATCCGTGCGCTTGCGGATCAATTTCTTATTGCGTTCCCAAATATCAACATAGAGCATGATTGATAGCACTGTCAACCATCTCTTGTAGTTTACCAGGATTAGCTTCAAAAGTGATTTGCCGAGGCATCGACAATGCTTCCTTTTGGATCACCTCGCCGCTCCTGTTGATACTGAAGGATTTCAAGCATAGCTGCTTGTAGTCCTCCATAGCTTTTGCCATAGCTTGCTTCTGTTCATCTCTGAGATTAGCTTCCGTAACTAGGATAACGTTCTCCAAGTCGAAATCAGTGTTCGACATGTTGATCTTGATGATGAATCTGAATTTGTCCCACTGGGCGTGCCAAAAGATGTGTTGGTGCAAAAGTATATCTGTAAACACAAAGGGCTAATACCCGATTCAACGTTAAGGCGTGCCAGCCGATTTGATCTTACAATCGATAAAGGTGATAACTCAAATACTTTGGTCCCGACAATAGCGATGCGCCCGGATGTCACGGCCAATAGGTATTCACGCGGAACTTGAGAACTCGCCGAGATTGACTCGATGAATTCCTAAGAACTCATAAGTAAAAGAAAATATGCGAGTTGACGAAGTCGTCGAAAAAGTAGGTGCTGGAATAGATGTAAAAACTTGTGTTTGATTGATTGTGTATATCTTCTTACATCACTACGAGGTCTACATTTATACCCTGTCCAAAAGAGTTACAATCAGACATGACTAGGACTCGAATTCCAAATTGAACGGAATCCGTATGCAAAACAAACTCTAATAACTATGGAAAACATTAATTTATCCACCACAACCGATCGGCACACCATCACCATCCGATCGACACGACCATCGGCGAATCACCTTTCTCAGCCATCGGCAACCATCAGCATTAGTCATCGGCATAGATCCATCACCACTCCTAGACTTGGCCATATTCTATCGTTTCATCATCGGTATCAACCTTCATCGGCAACTCTTCTGTCAACTAGTCACCACTTTTTCGCCTGTCGATCTACGCCTCATTAAATCCCAGATACGTGTCCAAAAATGGTGTCAACAATGATTCAGCCGCCCTTAAAAAATCACGGCTGTATATATGGCTGCAGCCTTCTTCCTCCTCGGGTCACTCACTCCAACCCGAGGAGATAAGGTTGGATGGCCTTGGGCACCTCCTAAAAATTGCTCTAGTGAGGGGAGGAGGTTTTGGTCTCAAAAACTATCATGGGGAGCTTGGAAAAGGTAAGAAAATGCTATTCCAACACTTTAATTAAAGTTTTAGTGGTTGGTTAGTGAGTAATTTGAGTTTTGCTTTTCTCTCTCTTCCATGGTGCTTGAGCTTTGTATGGAGCAAATTAGACCCTTGTTCTTAAGCTATTAGTTGGAATTAGTTAAAAATATGAGCTTGCCCTCTTTATTGGTCGTTCTTGCTTGATTTTAGTGGTGATATATTTCACTCTATCATGTATGTTCATGTAGTTCTAGATCTAGGATTTGCTTTTTAAATTTTTTATTTATGGTTCATGAAATTAGAATGGTTTGGATATGAAAAATTGTTGGTAAAATAATAATTGTTTCTAATTGTTGACAATGGAACTATATATAAGTTTATTTATATAATTATAATTTAATAATTGTTGCTAATTATTGTTGATTGGAAAAATAATACTTGTTTCTAATTTCTTTTCTAAATATTTAGTTTCATTAATAGCCAACTAATTAATATATAAGTTAATATTTTCTAAAATAATACTTGTTTTATGTATTTTGTATTTCCATTTTGTTGCTAATTGTTGCTAATTGGTAAAATAATACTTGTTTCTAATTTCTTTTCTAAATATTTAGTTTCATTAATAACCAACTAATTAATATATAAGTTAATATTTTCTAAAATAATACTTGTTTTATGTATTTTGTATTTCCGTTTTGTTGCTAATTGTTGCTAATTGGTAAAATAATACTTGTTTCTAATTTCTTTTCTAAATATTTAGTTTCATTAATAGCCAACTAATTAATATATAAGTTAATATTTTCTAAAATAATGGTTGTTTTATGTATTTTGTATTTTCATTTTGTTGCTAATTGTTGCTAATTGGTAAAATAATACTTGTTGCTTATTCCTTTTCTAAATATTTAGTTTTATTAATAGCCAACTAAATAATTATCCTCTACCATGAGTATATACACAATTAATGTCTAGTTTGTATTTTTCTTCATTAATTTTATTTTGTTTTATGTATTTTGTATTTTTGTTTTGTTGCTAATTGTTGCTAATTGGTAAAATAATAATTGTTGCTTATTCCTTTCCTAAATATTTAGTTTTATTAATAGCCAACTAAATAATTATCCTCTACCATGAGTATATACACAATTAATGTCTAGTTTGTATTTTTCTTCTTTAATTTATTTTGTTTTATGTATTTTGTATTTTTGTTTTGCTTTAAAAGACGGAGTACAGGAACTCTTGGATGTATGGTTGGTCAAGGATTGATGAAGGTTTTCGCGATGAGGTGGATAAATTTATTGAAGCCGCAGAGAAGCATGCATTAACGTTGACACATTATAAGGATACAATTATTTGTCCCTGCAAAGATTGCAAGAACCTTATGGCATTTGCAGATCTGAATACCATTATATCACATTTGATTATGCGAGGATTTGTTCCGGACTACACAGTGTGGACTCATCATGGCGAAACAACAATTATTGATGATGACAACTTTGATCTAGGAGATGCCGCCGAAGCCGAGAGGTATATGCACCAATACACAACTGAGCTTGAAGAAGAAATGGGCTATGACTATGGCAATGGACAAGGTGGTCAGTACTTTGGCAATCAAGATGGTGCTAATTGTTGATATTTGGGAACGCAATAAGGAATTGATCCGCAAGCGCACGGATATCGGTGAGCACTTCACCCGGGAAATTATCCAGAGTATCGTATTTACTTTTTTACCACTAGGAGAAAGAGTGCATCTAACTAACCGGTCTATTACTACTAACCCTTTAGGCACAAAGAATGTCTTTCGATGTGAGTGATAAATAGAGAAGACTGCAGCCGTAGTCTCCTTCTAACCTTGGTAAGGATAATCTACTGTTCTAATGGGGAGGCTAACGGAATCTAGACACCACAAAGGATGTTCAACCCGCACCTATAAATCCTATCCTTCCTGCTAACGAGATATGGTCTGCAAAGGTAACTCGGAATTGTCACGTTCCTCACTACTACCACGGTCCAGCTAGTCAGGGAATATCTATGAGTACCCCAGCCTAAACACCACGTTTACACCAGTAATGATTACTCTAAACTCTACGCGAAGAGATTAAAGTAAACTCATAAACCATAAGAACAATAAAACAAGAACTTACTAGAATTTAGAAGTCGAAATACTAGAGAATCCTAGGAGCAAGCTTCGGGTTAGGAGAACTTGATCCCGCAGGTACAAGCTTGGAGTAGACACCGACAGGCCGGGCTTCCTCCAATCTACATCTCCACTCTATCTCTCTCAATCCAGTAGAAACTAGAAGATCTATTTCTACCTTACATTGGTTGCTAAGCCTAAAAAGAAATATTAATTAGAGAAGAGGTTTTCCTTCGAGGGCACCCCTCAGTCTCTATGATAATTTCTTCATATCTTCTCCAGGGGCCAGGGGGTCTCCTTATATAGTCCTCCTCCTCTATGCGTTTTTGGGTCGGTAGGCGAGGTGGTACTATGTTTTCCTTGATCCAATAGGTCGGTGGAACATCCCGTGCGAAGAGAGTCCTGATTGGCATCCAGCAGGGGGCGGGCGTCCAGGTCACCAGGGCGGGCGCCCTGGGCCTGGCCCCTTTCGGCCTCCATCTTCTTCCCGTGGCTTCTGGAGTCTTCTCGATGGTAGAAAATTGCGCGGTACGTTGATATCTCTATGTAATCCCGACATGTGGGCCTTTCTTCCTTATTTCCTGATAACCCCCTGCAGAAACAGATAAACAACAAAACTCGTGGAATTCTGTCAGATCAAACCCTAATTCTAGGTGTTGGTTGCATATTGGTCCTTTCCCTTGTTTATTTGATAATTAAAATTGATACTTAAGAACCGTCAACAAATACCCCCATACTTAGGCTTTTACTCGTCCTCGAGAAAAGGATGGTTAAGAACAATATCTGGGGTAAAACATTTTAAAGCATTCTTTATATTTGCAGGGTGTTAAAAATTCCACTGTGTACCATAGTCAGGGATGTTTATGGTTAAGAGTAAAGATCCTTTCTTCTCAATCCTGTCACTTGGAGTTTTTGTATATTTTTAAAATAAAGTTAGCATACCTTTTTATCCTTATAGGTTCTCTCAGATCACTTATTATCTTTTATATATCTCACTGAGGTTGTTTTATTTTGCAAAATTTTTCAAGCATACTTACTTTACATTTATTGCCTGATCAAAACGGGATCCGAAGAGGGGAATGTCATACTCTTAGATCAAAGACTTTGAAAATTAAAATCTTTGTCAACTCTTGCTGGCATATTGCTTATTAGAGGGACCATGGGCTATCATTTTCTCTTTTTCTTCTTTTTTTTAAGTGGATACCGAGGTACCCCTAATTCTACTGCCGGACACTTGTCCATTTTTTTTCTGCAAGGTTGTCGAGCACTTGCTCCTTTTTATTTCCTCGAAATATCTCTATTTTTGCATAGCCCATGCCTCTAATGCAGTAATACTTCGGAAGAGTGAATCTTTCTGAATAAATGTCTTGATCTTAGGAGCATGATAAATCTCTCAACAAGGGTCTAGCTCATTTTGAACAAACTTAATACAGAGCAGATAGCTTTTATAATCATAATTAATATTTTCAGTTTTATCAGGCATATGAAAACACTGAGGATGGTAGCTAGAATTTTGAATATTTTGGAATAAATTCTCCAAGCAACAATGATATCAAGAATAAGAAACTCATACTCTACCATCACACATTCCATACTGTCTTAAGTAACATAGGGTTTTAAAATGATTTTATAATATAGTTGCAAGTTTTCAGGAAATATCACAGATTGAGATTAATCATAATTATAAATATTTTAATCTTTTTATTTTATCATGTCGGAAACAGTAATATGCATAATCAAAATATGTGTATGTGTAAAGTAAAGTGTGCAGAGTGCGTACCTGACTCGTGGAGTGGTGTAGTCGGAGTGTAATTAGCATGTTGAGGGATCTCCCCTATACTTGTTTTCTGCTTTCTTGCACAAAAATAAAGTAGAGACACACAAGACATAATAATAATAATAATAATAATAATAATAATAATAATAATAATAATAATAATAATAATAATAATAATAATAATAATAATAATAATACTCTTTATTAATCTTGACGCATTTATTACAAAAGACTGATAGCAAACTGATAATAATTAATCGATGATAATAGTAAACCTAAATCGAATTTAAAGATAGATAACTAAGATGCATTGCCTCAAGGTCTAATCTAGATAACTTAGCGGCGCTCTAATTCCTTAATCTTCTTATTGGTATTGGCAAGATCCTGCCTAAGGCCTAGTATAATGGTGTTGTGGTTAGAGAGCTACCTAGTGAGAGAATTAATCGAGGACTGGAGGTCTATGATAACTCTGTCTAGTCTGCGAACGTCCTCATCAATATCCATTATAGTCTTGCGACGCTTGGGAGGTGTCTCAAAAGCATTGAGAGCGTGCTTCGGGGCTGCCTTTGGAGGGATGAAACGGACTTTGGCTGCTCTAATCCCTTCAAAGTAAGGCCTTTCCTCCTCCGTAGTGTAGCGAACACTGCTGATCTCGCCGCTCCGGTTGGTCTTGACTCCAACGACCCTCTCATTGGGTCTAGGTGGAAGGATCCTTGTGCCGGTTGGCACCTTGATAGTGGTCTTCATCTTGGATGATGATCCTTTGAGGAGTAGGGGTTGTGGCGGTGCGGTGAGAACTGGTTGAGCATGGTAGGATTGGGCGGAGCTGCGTTGGTATAATGGCATGGCTTCTAGCTGTCGCTCTGTGTTGGCCGGGACGAGAGCACGGGCATCGGGGTCTTCCACAGGCTCCATGTTGAGGTTGAAGGGGACGACTTCCCAATCTTCGTGGTACTTCTTGGCCATTGGATCAGCAAGGGATTAATCAAGCTCTAATTGAAGGAGAGAAGGCTTGGTGGCTTGGTGTTTGAAAACTGAGGTCAGGGGTCTGTTTATATAGGGGTCAAAAGGTGCCTCTATGGGTTGTTCGGGTTACTCCCGTCGATGTGCGTGCGAAACTTTCCATCTGAGGGATTATTTGGATTACCATAAGTGCATTTTCCATAACAGAGAAAATCGGGACCGAGGGGGAAGAGGAGCTGGGCGCCCGCCCACCTAATCTGGGCGCCCGCCCTCTCTCTGGCCCCTCTGTGGGCCCACTTTCTCGAGCGCATTTCTAGATGCGAAATTATTTAGAAAAATATATATATGACCCAAAAACATCAGATTAAAAAGGTCGGGCTCTAATTCTCCATGGGAAGGTAAAAGTGGACTACGTCTATTTCTTCTAATTCTTTATTGGGCTCTAAAAATAATTTAAGACGTTGACCATTTACCTTGAATAACGTACCTTCGTCATTTTGAAGTGTGATAGCTCCGTGGGATGATGACTTAATTACCTTGAATGGTCCTTCCCATTTGCTCCGAAGTTTTCCATGCCCGAAAAGCTTCACCCTGGAATTAAAAAGTAATACCTTATCTCCGGGTGTGAACTCCTTCTTCTTGATTCTCTTGTCATGCCCCCTTTTGACACTTTCTTTGTAGATTTTTGAGTTGTGATATGCCTTCTCTCGCCATTCTTCCAATTCTGATAGTTGCATTCTTCTATAATCTCCAGCAACATCTAGGTCCATATTCCATCTCTTTATGGCCCAGTGTGCTTTGAACTCTAGTTCAACAGGTAGATGGCAAGTCTTCCCGTACACCAATTGGTATGGAGACATTCCAATTGGGGTCTTGTATGTTGTCCGGTATGCCCAGAGTGCATCGGGTAACTTGTCTTTCCACGTCGTTCCCATTTCATTTACTGTCTTCTAAAGAATATTCTTGATTTGTTTGTTGGAAGTCTCTGCTTGGCCACTTGTCTGAGGATGATAGGGGGTAGCGACGTTGTGACGGATTCCATGTTTTGATAGATATTGCTTGAAGCGTTTGTCGATGAAGTGTGCTCCTCCATCACTTATTACTACTCTGGGGACTCCGAATCTTGGAAATATAATTTCTTCAAACATCCTCTTTGAACTGACGTTGTCGGCATGCTTGCAAGGTAATACCTCTACCCACTTGGAGACATAGTCAACTGCCACCAAGATGTACTCGCACTTCTTTGATGGAGGAAATGGCCCATGTAGTCTATTCCCCAGACATCAAAGAGCTCAATCTGAAGGTTGTTGGTGAGTGGCATTGCTTCCCTTGTATTTATGTTTCCGTGCCTTTGACATGGCCCACATCTTCTGATATATTGCTTCGTGTCTTCATACATTGTAGGCCAGTAGAATCCACACTGCCAGATCTTTGAATGTGTACGGAATGCTCCATAGTGACCTCCATATGGTGATGAATGACATCTGTCGATGATCTTCCATCCTTCCTCAGTGGTCACACATCTCCTGAGTAAGCCATCAGAGCATAATCAGAAGAGGTATGGCTCATCCCATATATGTGAACGACTTTCTTGAATAAGCTTCTTCTTGTTTGCTCCTGGTGGTACATACCCTGAAACCATAAAATTAACAATATCTGCATACCAGGGGTCACACCTGTTAATCTCGTACAGCATGTCATCCCGGAGTGAATCATCGATGGGGGTTTCCTGTGGACTCTTAAAATACATTATAGACAAGTGATCAGCAACAGAATTTTTTACTCCCATTTTATCTTTTATTTATAAGTCAATTTCTTGAAGTAATAAGATCCATCTAATCAGGCGAGGTTTAGCATCTTTTTGAGAGAGCAAATTTTTTAGTGCAGCATGATCAGTGTAAACAATTATTTTAGCTCCAACTAAATAAGATCTAAATTTATCAATGGCAAAGACCACAGCCAGAAGTTCTTTTTCAGTGGTTGCATAATTAAGTTGAGCTCCTGTCAAAGTTTTACTGGCACAAGCAATTGCATGATGCTTCTTATTTTTAGTTTGTCCCAAAACTGCCCCCACAACATAATCACTAGCATCACACATAATTTCAAGAGGCAACGACCAATCAGGGGGTTGAATGATTGGTGCAGAGATGAGTGCTTTCTTTAATAAATTGAAAGATGTTAGACATGCATCATCAAATTCAAAAGGAGCATCCTTAGCTAGCAAAAGAGTAAGTGGTCTAGCAATGAATGAAAAATCTTTTATAAATCTGTGATAAAAACCAGCATGGCCAAGAAAGCTTCGAATTCCTTTTATATTCACAGGTGGAGGTAGTTAGGAACGCAATAAGGAATTGATCCGCAAGCGCACGGATATCGGTGAGCACTTCACCCGGGAAATTATCCAGAGTATCGTATTTATTTTTTACCACTAGGAGAAAGAGTGCATCTGACTAACCGGTCTATTACTACTAACCCTTTAGGCACAAAGAATGTCTTTCGATGTGAGTGATAAATAGAGAAGACTGCAGCCGTAGTCTCCTTCTAACCTTGGTAAGGATGATCTACTGTTCTAATGGGGAGGCTAACGGAATCTAGACACCACAAAGGATGTTCAACCCGCACCTATAAACCCTATCCTTCCTGCTAACGAGATATGGTCTGCAAAGGTAACTCGGAATTGTCACGTTCCTCACTACTACCACGGTCCAGCTAGTCAGGGAATATCTATGAGTACCCCAGCCTAAACACCACGTTTATGCCAGTAATGATTACTCTTAACTCTACGCGAAGAGATTAAAGTAAACTCATAAACCATAAGAACAATAAAACAAGAACTTACTAGAATTTAGAAGTCGAAATACTGAAGAATCCTAGGAGCAAGCTTCGGGTTAGGAGAACTTGATCCCGCAGGTACAAGCTTGGAGTACGCACCGACAGGTCGGGCTTCCTCCAATCTACACCTCCACTCTATCTCTCTCAATCTTGTAGAAACTAGAAGATCTATTTCTACCTTACATTGGTTGCTAAGCCTAAAAAGAAATATTAATTAGAGAAGAGGTTTTCATTCGAGGGCACCCCTCAGTCTCTATGATAATTTCTTCATGTCTTCTCCAGGGGCCAGGGGGGTCTCCTTATATAGTCCTCCTCCTCTATGCGTTTTTGGGTCGGTAGGCGAGGTGGTACTATGTTTTCCTTGATCCAATAGGTCGGTGGAACATCCCGTGCGAAGAGAGTCCTGATTGGCATCCAGCAGGGGGCGGGCGCCTAGGTCACCAGGGCGGGCGCCCTGGGCCTGGCCCCTTTCGGCCTCCGTCTTCTTCCCGTGGCTTCTGGAGTCTTCTAGATGATAGAAAATTGCGCAGTGCGTTGATATCTCTATGTAATCCCGACATGTGGGCCTTTCTTCCTTATTTCCTGATAACCCCCTGCACAAACAGATAAACAACAAAACTCATGGAATTTTGTCAGATCAAACCCTAATTCTAGGTGTTGGTTGCATATTGGTCCTTTCCCTTGTTTATTTGATAATTAAAATTGATACTTAACAACCGTCAACACTAATGATGTTGGTGATGTCGGCACTGATGGAGGAGCACGCGAGGGGGATGAAGATGACTTTGACAATTTAGAGGACATGATTCGGGAGATTGGACCAGAAATATTACTGCGGAATAAAGGTGTAGAAAATGTAGAGAGGGTGAAAAAGCATCGATGGAGATTGTGTACTGTGTTGAGATGGGTTGTCCGACCCATTCGACACTGCTCCGTTTTGTGCTTGAGCTACTCATCTTGAAGGCAAAGTACGGCTGGTCTGACTGCAGTTTCAATGATCTGTTGGGTCTCTTATCATGGGTGTTGCCACAACCAAACTTAGTTCCCACCAACATATATCATGCGAAGAAGGTTATAAGTCCATTATCAATGGGTGTTGAGAAAATAGATGCATGCCCCAACCACTGTATCCTTTTTCGTGGTGATATGTTCAAAGATCTAGACAAATGTCCACGGTGTGGGGCTAGCCGGTACAAGAACAATGATCTTTACAGTGGCGGAGAATCCTCCACCAGGAACAAGAGGAACAAGAAGGGGGCAAAAAAGGTGGTACAAGAATCTCAACCACTAGAGGACACTACATTAGGCAACGATGCAAAGAAGAGAAAAATTCCCGCCTTGGTAATGTGGTACCTGCCAGTGACCGACCGCTTGAGGCATATCTTCATGAACCCTAAGGAAGCAGCGCTCATGACATGGTGGGACATTGAGCGCAACGACGATGACGATGTCATTGCACACCTAGCTGATGCTAGTCAGTGGCAGGACTTCGATATGAACAACCCGCTGTTCATCTCAGACCCAAGGAATGTACGATTTGCCTTGAGCACCGATGGAATGAATCCCTTCAATGAGAGGAACAGTGACCACAGCACTTGGCCAGTGATCTTGAGCATGTACTAGATCCCAACATGGTTGTGTCAGAAGAGAAAGTACCTTTTCCTCACTGTTCTTGTTTCTAGCCCTCGACAACCAGGCTTTGATATGGATGTGTTCCTTGAGCCTGTGATGCAAGAATTCGAGAAACTGTGGAGGACTGGGGAGCTGATGTATGATGCATTACGACACGAGACCTTCACATTAAGGGCAATAATAATTGTGACTATCAATGATCACCCAGCGTTGTTTGCCTTGTTTGGACAGTTCAAAGGCAAGATGGGATGCTTGGTCTGTCTGGATGGAACTAGGTGGGTGTTCCTAAATGGATCCAAGAAGAGTGTTTACATCGGGAATCGTCATTTCTTAAAGGAAGGTCACAGGTACCACAGTAAACTGTACTTAAAGTACTTTGGCAACATCCTAGAGTACGAAGAACAACCTCTAGAGAGACGTCATGATGGAAAATATGTGTATGAAATGGTGAAAACCATATGCGTCATCTATGGAAAGAAGAAAATGGATGGAACGACTAGAGATAGAAGCACACCTCCTATCTAAGGGGTACCTTTTAAGAAACAATCGACCTTCTTTCAGTACCTGCCGTATTGGCCGCAATTGGAGGTCCCCCATGCCATTGATTCTATGCACGTTCAAAAGAATGTCTTCGAGAGTCTCATTGCTACATTGATGGACACACCCAAGTCAAAGGATGGACTGAAAGCATGAAGGGACATGGAGCAACTAAAGGTGATGCTAGAGCTTCAACCAGTACGCCAGGATAATGGAAAATACACTCTGCCCGCAGCTGCCTATAACCTAGACCTAGAAGAGAGGAGAGATTTATGCAACTTTATGAGGCAGATCAAAGTGCCGACTGGGTTTTCAGCAAACCCAAAGAAGCTAGTGTCGATGAAGGACCTATCATTTCACTACTGCAAAGCTCACGATTATCATATGATGCTAACAGTGTACCTACCAATTGCAATTAGGGCTATAAAGCCAGAGTTTTTGAAAATGGCCATCACCCGCATGTGCTACTTCTGGTCAAAGATCTCACAGAAGACGATTCACAGGGAAGACCTGAGAGACCTACATGACTTCGTGGTGGAGACCCAGAACCAACTAGAGATGTGTTTACCTCCTGCTTTTTTGATATAATGGTACATCTTATGATTCACATGGTTCATCAGATAGAGGCATTGGGACCTTGCTACCTGCATGAAATGTGGTCCTATGAGTGGTTCATGTCGGTCCTAAGCCGATACGTGCATAATCGAGCACACCCAGTGGGTTCCATGATAGAGGGTTATATTACTGAAGAGGTCATCGAGTGCTGTCAAGAGTTCCTAAAAGTATAGAGAGGGATTGGCAAACCTAATTCTCGTCACATGGTAG
Organism: Sorghum bicolor; assembly: GCF_000003195.3. Taxonomy (NCBI): domain Eukaryota; kingdom Viridiplantae; phylum Streptophyta; class Magnoliopsida; order Poales; family Poaceae; genus Sorghum; species Sorghum bicolor. The sequence goes on from NC_012875.2 coordinate 39,280,126, forward strand.
GGTGGCTAGGAAGGGCACATGTGGTGGAAAAACATTCATCGACAATGATTTTACAGAGGCCAGTCGAGCACATTATTGTGTCTTGCAGAACACAAAACTAATGCAACCACACGTTGACGAACACTTGGCTATCATTATGGAGGAGAGGAATGGCCGCTCAGATGATTGGGTCATGAAACAACACAAGCAACACCTAACTTCTAGCTGAAGGACCAGAACATACCACCTGGAGAAAGTGTAGATTCGATTGTCATTAGTAAGTTGGCAAGGGGGCAATCGAGACAAGTGATGTCTTGGAATGCTTATGAAATCAATGGGTACACATACTACACCCACACAAAGGATAGTAAAAGTGTGAACCAGAATAGTGGTGTTCGATGTGAGGTGGTCGACGGGCACGGGAGAAAGCTCCCTTACTTTGGCATAATTGAAGATATATGGGAGCTTGAGTATGGAAGGGATCTGAAGATGGCCCTATTTCGATGTCACTGGATCAAGCAACATAATGTAAATGAGATTGGGTTGACAGTCCTAGACCTACAGAACATAGGATACCAAGATGACCCTTGGGTGCTCGCTTCAAGTGTCGCACAAGTTTTCTATTTGCCAGTAAGTATCCACCCCCTGAGGAAGAAGATAATGCATGTGGTTGTCCCCGGGAAACAGCACCTTATCGGAGTTGATGGAGTGGATGATGTTGAAGCTCACAATAACTACGAAGAGATGCATTTGTTTTCTAACTTTAGTAGGAAAATCAGTGTTGTGGAAAGAAACCTACCAAAAAACATAATGCCATGGGAAAGAAAAGGTGGCAAGGCAAAATTTGTTACAGCGGGTCATAGCTAGTTCGAATAAGTGTGTGTGTGTGTATCTGTAAAACTACCTGTTGTGTATGCTTGTGAGTCAGACTATATATTTATGTATGTTTGTGAGACTACTTTGTGTCGAAACTCGGGTTGCTATCAAAATTTCAAAATTTCGGTAAACTATGTTCGCATGTTTTGAAAACCCAAGACTTGACTTGGTCAAACGTGGCACTTAATGACCTCAGTCGGAAAACCTTTGAATACAAAGTTGTTATAACTCATCAAGATATACGTTTCATACATAGGCCATTTTACCATCCGGAAAAGTTTTGGTAGACTATATCCACAAAATCTTGAATCTCACATAGACTTCATGAAACAATACGCGAGACTTGTGGATTTCGAACTACACATTCATAAAACTTTCTCCAATGGAAAAATGGTGAATATATCAAATGTAGATATTGATGAGTGGAACAAACTTGGTATTCATGACTTTTCATGTTGGGGCCGTCTAGGGTGTCGAAACTCGCACGTTGCTATCAAAATTTCAAAATTCAAGATTCAAGCGGTCCAAACTCAGTCAAATGAAAAGTTGACCAGTACAAGAAATATAGATCTTGATGTGATTGACAATATTTGTATTTATGATTTTTCTAGTTGAGACCGTCCAGGGTTCAGTCAAAGAGCTTTTCTTTTAAAATCCAATAGTTGACTTGGTCAAACGTGGTCGAATGAGGCACTAAATGGCCCCATATGAAAAACTTTTGAATACAAGACTGTTAGAACTCATCAAAACCTACATTTCATACATGGACCATTTCATCATCTGAAAAAGCTTCGGTAAACTATGTTCACATGATCTGAAAACCCAAGACTTGACTTGGTCAAACATGGTCAAACGAGGCACTTAATGACCTTAGCCAGAAAACCTTTGAATACAAAGTTGTTATAACTCATCAAGATATACGTAAATACATAGGCCATTTTACCATCTGAAAAAGTTTTGGTAGACTATATCCACAAAATCTTGAATCTCACATAGACTTCATGAAACAATACGCGAGACTTGTGGATTTCGAACTACACATTCATAAAACTTTCTCCAATGGAAAAATGGTCTATATATCAAATGTAGATATTAATGAGTGGAACAAAATTGGTATTCATGACTTTTCAAGTCGGGGCCGTCTAGGGTGTCGAAACTCGCACGTTGCTATCAAAATTTCGAAATTCAAGATTCGAGCGGTCTAAACTCAGTCAAATGAAAAGTTGACCAGTATAAGAAATGTAGATCTTGATGTGATTGACAAACTTTGTATTTATGATTTTTCTAGTTGAGACCATCTAGGGTTCGGTCAAAGAGCTTTTCTATTAAAATCCAATAGTTAACTTGGTCAAACATGGTCGAACGAGGCACTAAATGACCCCTTATGAAAAACTTTTGAATACAAGAGTGTTAGAACTCATCAAAAACTACATTTCATACATGGACCATTTCATCATCTGAAAAAGCTTCGGTAAACTATGTTCACATGTTCTGAAAACTCAAGACTTGACTTGGTCAAACATGGTCAAACGAGGCGATTAATGACCTGAGCCGGCAAACCTTTGAATACAAAATTGTTATAACTCATCAAGATATACGTTTCATACATAGGCCATTTTACCATCTCGAAATGTTATCTACTCCAAGCTATGCTTTTTAGTATATACATCTCATATTTTAGTCATGGCCTACTATATATTATTATAGATATTAGTACAAACTTGGTAAGATTAGGTTTGACTAATTTCTATTTTTATTATAAATAAATATGTCTCCAAACTATATATTATTATAGATATTAACTATCTAATACAATAGATGTCATGGTTGTGAATAAAATAAATTGTAGACAAGTATTTGTAAGGGCGGCTTGATGAGGAACCGCCCCTAGAAATGTATTTGTAAGGGCGGCTCACTCACCAGCCGCCCTAACAAATGAATCGGGTATATATACATTCGCCAAGAAAATTTGGCTAAGTCTTGGGCGCATTACTCTCTGTTGACGCCGGCAAGTTGCCCGACTCCGCCGCCGGCCGCCCCGTGCGCTCCTCCTCCCTCCAGCCCGGCGGCCCTCCTCCCTCCACCCTCCTCCGTCCTCACTGGTGGCCCTCCACCCTCCTCCCCGCTGCTGGTGCCCGTGCTCGCGCGTGCCGGTGCCCCACGGTGTCTAGGATTTCAAGATCCGCCACGCCTGCACCTCCCAAACCCTCCTGCCGAAGGAATCGAAGCAGCGCCTCGTCTATTTGCGGCGACGGTCACACTTCCTCGGCGGCGCAGCGCAGTCGTGCCACCACCCCCTCCTCGCCGCCCCACCCCACCCAGACCAGGCATCACGCCGCCCACCCCGCACACCTATGGACCGGAGCCGAGGGTCGCGTCCTCGGAGGCCGGCGTCCGCTAGAAGTCTGCCGCAGTTGGGGCCCCTGCTCCTCCCTTCTTCACTGTGCGCGTCTTTCTTCGGATTATTCACCTTCTTGGTATGTTGCTGCTGCAGATATTTCCCCTGCCTCCGTGAGGGATTCTTTTGTTCTGGTTTGCTGTGATTTTATATTGGTGCCTTCGTGCCCAGGTTTGTTCCAGATTTGGTCGTCTGGAGGTCCGAGACGCTGTCGATTTGTGCTGCTTGGTCTTCATTGTCGTCCACGCCATCTACGTGATTCTGGGTATGTCTCTGCTGCACATATTCTTCCCTGACTCCTAAAGGTCACACAATGATTCATCACAATCTTAATCATCGCACAATATATATGCAATGTATACCTATTTACAAATGGTTCAATTTCAAGTGATGTGTTCTTGCGGCTTTTTTATATTTTTAATACCATCTGATCGAGCGACACCGAACTAATCGATTGGTCTAGTTTTATCCAAGCTAACTACAGCTAGCCAGAGTAATATCCCACAACAAATCGTTGTTTGCTGGAAACAAAGATTGCTCCTTTCCTTCATATCCATCTAAGCCGCCTACGGCCTATCTAATGATTGTTTGACTACAAAGTTTTACTGTTGGTGTAGGAAGAGTCTCAATACCGTACCGAGATATGAAAAAAAGAGAATCTTCTGTGGGAATTGTTAACCCTCCTTCAATTTGTATTGCTTATTTAATTGCTGGGAATTGTTAACTGATGGACTGGTAATTTCTGTGATCAGTGCTATTTTCAGTCTTCAGTAACTGAATTAATTTTTGTGAAACTGATCAGTGCATTAGTTTTTGCATCCACTAATTTTTGTGAAACTGATCAGTGCATTAGTTTTTGCATCCACTAATTTTTGTGAAACTGAAGAATCTTGTTGCTGTAAAAATGCAAAAAGGAAAAGAAAAGTTTTGTTCAATAAAAAAATAACTAGCACATTGCAACTTGCTGCAATCCAAAATGAGTTCAGATACAGTACTGGATAGTGGTCCATTGTAGTTAATTGCTCAATTGCATCTCGGTTATTATGAATATGAGATAGGCCGGAGCCCGGAGGTCTAATTAAGAAGCAAATATCCACATCCTAACTCTGGTTGAAAAGGATTATTATTGGTGTTGAAACTTAAGCTTTCTTCAGACATGTTTTTCAGATAGCGCACCAAATTTGTAAAATTAAAAAAGAGATGGAGACATGGTAAATGAAGTCACTTGGCTCGCCGTATCAGTAGCCATGCCCTACCTGGTGCACAAGGTACGCACACACGCAACACGCCCTCTCCTGAGTCCTGACCTAGGAATCGTATGCGCCGGTTGTCTGGCTCGTTGATTAGGCCCATCCCTGGTTCTATCTGCTTACCAGGTTTCTTAATTGGCTGCGATTTGGTTTATGAATTTTGTTTGTGGTTGCCGGTAGGTTATCCTATTCTATCTTCTCTTTGGCAGCATGGATGAATCAATGCCCCTTGCTGTGTTGAGGCTGCAGGACAGCAAGCATGTCGTTGGCTATTTAGCTTACTTTGTTGATTTGCTCGTATTTGTTCTTGCTAGATTGCCATTGTTATTCGGTCAGTGCAGCACTACAGCTTAGTATGGTATTAATTAATGGAATTATTTAGAATATGAGCTGATGATCTAGACATGTTTCTGAAATTGTCCAACTATCGATGATGAAATTATCCAACTGCATACATTAAATTAGAATATGAGCTGATGATCTACACATGTTTCTGAGGCCACTATTTATGCAGTTCATCCCTCTCCTGTCCTCTATTTTGTTTTGCCAACTCTTCCCGCTCATGTCCTTTAATTTGTTTTGCCAATGATGAAATAGAGCAACTCTCCTATACTCTACATTGCTTTCCTCTCCTACTGTTGTCCAACTCTCCTCTCCTCTTCTAGTACTATATCTCTACTACTACTGTACTCTCTTCTCTCTACTGCATCTATCTATCTTTATTTGTTAACTGAGCCTGTGATGCTTCTTTATTTGTTAACTGAGCATATTGCCACTGCCTATGATGATCATATGCCAATTTTGAACACTTTGAGGACATTTTATCTAAAATGAGCACATTAATTGTTGAATTGATCACATGCCACCCACTGTTATTGCTTCTATAGCATGTTGTCAATTTGGATGCCAATTTTAGTAAGCTAACAGTAGTAACAGTTAGTGAATGGCATATGCAACTATGGTTTTTTGGAAAGTTTTATAAACCGTCATTTCTCTACTATTTATAATATAATTGCAGAGGCAGTGGCATATGAATGATGGAGTTTTACCCATGACTATAAACTATTGTCTTTTACCACTGCTACATTTCATACTCCACTAATACTACTAGCTGCTACCATGCTCTTCTCTTCCCTTTCCTCTCCTATCCTCTCCTCTTCTTTGTTTTGCCAATGATGAATTTTTCTAAATCCATAGATAATATGGGATATGAGCTGATGATCAATAACTTCTGAGGGACTTGGCATCATCACAACAGCCGCCCCTACTTTACCTTGACTCTTATTTGTTATGATACCATGGTGCTCCAAGTTTATGATCAAATGATGATTGACATATTTCTGAGGCCATCCTTCCTTGCCTTTTATTGTCCAAGTCCATGCACTAAGTTAGAATATGATCTTCCTTGCCTTTTATTGTCATAGTAGTAGAGATATTGTTCCCTTTTAAAGAAAAATATGTACAACTGATCTGATGGTGTGATATGTCGGCTTATGGCATATTTGGACCATATCTGCCAAGTCTCCCCTCTACTTTCTCCTTTGTTTTGCCGATGATGAAGTTATCCAACTGCATACATTAATTTAGAATATAAGCTGATGATCTAGACATGTATCTGAGGCCACTATTTATGTAGTTCATCACTCTCCTGTCCTCTACTTTGTTTTGCCAACTCTTCCCTCTCATGTCCTTCACTTTGTTTTGCCGATGATGAAATAGAGAAACTCTCCAATACTCTCCACTGCTTTCCTCTCCTACGGCTGTCCAACTCTCCTCTCCTCTTCTAGTACTAATATCTCTACTACTACTCTACTCTCTTCTCTCTACTGTATCTATCTATCTTTATTTGTTAACTGAGCCTGTGATGCTTCTTTATTTGTTAACTGAGCATATTGCCACTGCCTATGATGATCATATGCCAATTTTGAACACTTTGAGGACATTTTATCTGAAATGAGCACATCAATTGTTGAATTGATCACATGCCACTCACTCTTATTGCTTATATAGCATGTTGCCAATTTGGATGCCAATTTTAGTAAGCTAGGAGTAGTAACAGCTAGTGAATGGCATATGCAACTATGGTTTTTTTTGGAAAGTTTTATAAACTGTTATTTCTCTACTATTTATAATATAATTACTGAGACAGTGGCATATGAATGATGGAGTTTTACCCCCTGACTATAAACTATTATCTTTTACCACTACTACATTTCATACTATAATAATACTACTAGCTGCTACCATACTCTTCTCTTCCCTCCTCTCCTATCCTCTCCTCTTCTTTGTTTTGTCAATGATGATTTTGTCTAAATCCATAGATAATATGGGATATGAGCTGATGATCAATAACTTGTGAGGGACTTGGCATCATCACACCAGCCGCCCCTACTTTACCTTGACTCTTATTTGTTATGATGCCGTAGTGCTCCAAATTCATGATCAAATGATGATTGACATATTTCTGAGGCCATCCTTCCTTGCCTTTTATTGTCCAATTCCATGCATTAAGTTAAAATAAGAACTTCCCTGTACTTGGCATCATCATCACTACTACTACTGCTAGCTTACTACTACTGCTAATTTACTATTGCTGCTAGCTTACTACTACTACTAGCTTACTACTACTCCTAGGTTACTACTCCTAGCTTACTCTACTAATACTGCTAGCTACTGCCATACTCTTCTCTTCCCTTTCCTCTCCTCTCCTCTCCTTTGTTTTGCCAGTGATGAATTTGTCTAAAATCCATATAGATAAATATGGGATAAGAGCTGATGATCAATAACTTGTGAGGGACTTGGCATCATCGCACCAGCCGCCCCTACTTTACCTTGACTCTTATCTGTTATGATGCTGTGGTGCTCCAAGTTCATGATCAAATGATGATTGACATGTTTTTGAGGCCATCCTTCCTTGCCTTTTATTGTCCAAGTCCATGCATTAAGTTAGAATATGAACTTCCCTATTGGCATCATCATCACAACTACTACTGCTAGCTTACTACTACTGCTAGCTTACTACTGCTACCTTACTACTATTGCTAGCTTACTACTATTGACGGTCCTTAAGTATCAAATTTAATTATCAAATAAACAAAGAAAAGGATCCAAATGAAATCAACATCTAGACTTAGGGTTTTATCTAACAGAATTCTACGAGTTTTGGTGTTTGTCTATTTCTAAAGGGGGTTATCAGGAAATAAGGAAGAAAGGCCCACATGTCGGGATTACATAGAGATATCAACGTGCCGCGCAATTATCTTACATCTAGAAGACTCCAGAAGCCACGGGAAGGAAGCGGAGGCCGAACGGGGCCAGGCACTAGGCGCCCGCCCAGTTGCCCTGGGCGCCCACCCCCTCTCTGAGTCCAATCAGGACTCTCTCTCTCGGGAAAGATCTCCACCGACCTAAAGGATCAAGGATAACCGTTCAATCAATGTTGGTTTGATCCAACAGCCCATATTCACTTGAAGGGACTATAAAACCAGACCCCCTGGCCCCTGGAGGAGAGAGCCTCTCAACCCTAATTCATTATTCCTCAAGGGAGAAGAAGCCCCTGATCAAGATTAGAGCCACCACATCAATTAGATATCTAGATTAGCATAGCTACATAGGATTAGAACTAGAAGGAGTCAATCTTCGATTGGTTCAATCTTCGATTGGTTTCCGGATCTATCAAGAGGATTCTTGGTAATTCTCTAATTGTGCTTCTAATTGTTCTTCTAATCATCTTTGTTCTTCAATATTATGAATATGACTCGTTCTACTTCAATATATTGCTTATGACTTTGCTCTACTTGCTTATATTCAAGATTATATTGTTCTTAGTTTATCATAGTTATGTACTTGGCTTAGTTAGATTGGATCTATATACAAGTTTAGGATCGTATAGCGTTTATCCATCGGATCTATGGGTAAATGATAGATATTGTGTAGGCCTGGTGCTTATACCGTATTTATCTGTGATTGTACCCAATATGCCAGATCGCGGGGTAGTTCGTGATAGTGACAGCTTCATTGATTCTTATATAGTCCCCCTCTCGTGTATTGGGCTGGCAGAGCAACATTATTACAGGGGAGTGATTGCTATGTTTCTCATTTACCTTGCTAATATCACTATGCATGGGCGTAGTCTTGTCTCACAATGATTGCTAAGTATGCTTGCACTAACTATGATAATGCTAAACTATATAGTTGAGAATAACTTAGGAAATATTCTTGTAGTTCGTTCTAATTCCATGCTAATGACTTTCTAGAGTATCTAATTGAGGTGCTTATCATATTTATTATGTGGCTAGTTATGCTGATCAAATTAATTATCTTTGTCACTATTTATTACTTCATATATCTTTTATGTGACACTTACCCCTGTATGAAAGAATTAGATACAATGTTCTCAATTATACATGCAATGATAGATACTCAATCTCATATTCTATTCTGTAATCAATATTGATGATTGCTAATCCCTTCCGAGTGGTAAAAATATAAATAACGATACCTGGAATACTTCCCGGTTAAAATGCTACATCGGTATTAATCTGTGCGCTTGCAGATCCCATTCATTATTTATTTAGAAGAGCAATTGCATATTTCAATACCGTGTCTCTCATGTCATGCTGGGGATGACAACTTGGCTTAAGTGGTATGAGGGATAGGTTTGGCAATTTTGGCACCGTTACTAGAATTAGAAAACTAAGTCTACTTTTGGTAATGATGTTAAGAATACCTAACAAGCATTTTTGGCGCCATTGTCAGGGAAGGTTGATTACTAATCACGAATGGATATAAGATTTTGAGTTATCATTCGCATCACTAATATGATTGAGCTTATCTATTCTCTCATACAGTTTTACCCCAATATTTCTCTATTTTATCTTATGCAGGGGAATGTATGAATAGAAGACATCTTCCAGGAAATTTTGTTGACAATCCCGAAGCATTATTCAGAAAAACTAGAGTCAAGCTCAAGAAGATATCATCAACACTTCAGGAAGAAGCTTCATCCAATCAAGAAGATCACCGGAACTTGTCTTCAGAGTTCGAAGCCATGGCGAACAAATCGATCCGCGAGTTCTCAGCTCCCACTACGGACAACATCCGCACTGGTCGACGGCAACATTGAGCTCAAGCCTGGACTTATCAACATGGTGCAATCCAACCAGTTTTGTGGGAAGGCACACGAAGATGCTAGTGCTCATCTCCAACACTTTCTAGAGATATGCAGCACATTCACCATATCAGGAATCCCCAGAGATGCTATACTACTTCGCCTCTTCCCATTCTCACTGTTAGGAAGAGCGAAGCAGTGGTTTTATGCTACAAAGGAGAAGAATACTATGTGGGCACTCTGCTCAACAAACTTTCTGGCTAAGTTCTTTCCCATGGGCAAGACCAATGCTCTCCGTGGGAAGACTACAAGTTTTTAGTAACAACAAGATGAATCCGTTCCAGAAGCATGGAAGCGCTTCCAAGATTACATCCTAGAATGTCCCCATCATGGAATGGAGAGTTGGCTACTGATGCAGACATTCTATCATGGGCTCGGCAACAATGCCCGAGAAACCATGGATGCTGCAGCTGGAGGAGCATTCTTATCACCTACCATACCACAAGCCACAGCTCTTGTGGAGAAGATGGCGTCCAACCAAGGCTGAAATGAAGAGAGAACCCAGACACGCAAGAGAGGTGGAGGTATGCATCAGCTCAAGGAGGTAGACATGCTATCTGCAAAGCTAGACCTGCTCATGAAGAAGCTCGATGATAGAGCTAGAGACAAGAAAGAAGTTATGCACATCTACGACTCTCACATGACTTGTGAGGAGTGTGGAGACACTGGACACTCAGGCAATCACTGCCCTGAGATGCTTGAGGATGTGAACTACATCAACAATAACAACAACTACTACTACAACCGTCCTCAACAAAATCAAGGTTGGAATCAACAGAGGCCTAACTACTCAGGTAATTATCAAGGTAACAATTCTTACAACAATAATAATAATTTTCCACCTCTGAGAGAGTTAGTGTCTAATCAAGGAAAGCTAATGGATAACCTATCTAAGAAATTGGCATCTAATGATAAAATGCTAGAAAATATAAATAATAGAATGGATAATTTCTCTACTGCCATCAAGAATCAAATTAGCTTTAATAAAATAATTGAATCTCAGTTAAATCAAATAGCTGCTGCTGTTCCTACTACTAACCCCGGTATACCATCACAACCGGAAGGACTAGAATCTGCAAATCTTGTAGACATGTTTGATGCAGGTAATAATTGGAGTAACCCCGTCACTGAATTCACTACTGACCTTCTGCCGGTCAAGAGAGGTGATCTAGGACGCCCCGTCGTCCCGATCTCCATCAGCATGGTCGACGTCCCAGAAGCACTCTACGACTTTGGCACTAGTGTCAACATTATACCCAGGGTACTCTATGAAAAATTCTTTACATATCCTTTATTAGAAACAACCATGTGTTTGCAGTTTGCAGATCAGGCATTAAGTTTTCCAAAAGGAATATTGAAGAACCTTTGTGTCTGAGTTGGTACCTTATATGCCTTAGCAGATTTCGTGGTGATAGAGACTGGTAATGATGAGAGAGCACCCATCATCTTAGGGAGGCCATTCTTGAACACCTCGGGAGCTGTCATCTACGCTAGTGCTGCCAAGATCAGTTTCTACATCAAGGGAAGGAAGAAGACATTTTCCTTCAAGAACAAGACTACACAAATCCCAGATCAATCCAGACGTGAACCAAGGAAGAGGACCAACAGGAGGAACATGAACAAGCAAGTGTGGACCGAGTCAGCTAAGATGGTCACTACAGTTCATGGAGATCAAGATCGTCAACTTAAGTCACCGTTTTTGACCAAGAAGGACGACCCAGGAATGCCAAGCATCTATTGCTCCATAAATGGATACAACTTCTACAAGATGACTTGCGACACCGGATCGAGCATCAACATAATGGCCGCAGTCATCTATCGGCTCTTGTTCGGAACCATGCCCCTAAAACCAATATACATTCAGCTCCAGATGGCAGATCAGACATTTCGAGAGGTTAAAGGTACAGTAACTGATGTCCCTGTCAAAATAGATGATCATTTTGTCTACATAGATTTTCAGGTTATTGACATGGGAGAAGACGAATACGATCCACCCATCATCCTTGGAAGACAGCTCCTCAGCACCGTTAAAGCAATCATCTACATTGGAACTGGAGAAGTCCATATGCACTTCCCCTCAGAGAAGGTACACCGCTATTTTACTGACCCTAACTATATCGTTGAAGAATCTAAGCAGGTCAGAAAGCGACGCAACCGCAACCAGAGGAGGGAAATTATCAAGGACGGATGGGCAGACTATGAAGGAGAAGTTGTAAGGTCAGAAGACATACAGTTTAAACAGAACTATCCTGAGGAGACCGAAGCACCGAGTCAGGTGTGGAGAGAGAAGATAACTATACATGAAGAGGAGGCGCTGCCAGAAGTACCGACTCCGCCACCCAACGAATCCCAGGACAATTGAAGAAAATGGAGAGTTCCGTTCGGAGGACTTAAAAACACCGAACGCCTTGCCACGAGGTAAACTTGGTAGTTATCCTTTCCCTTTCAATTATTTAAATAGTTTGCTTAGTTAATTATGTTCATATTATCTTAAAAAAAATAAAAATGTTAAAAAACAGTAAGCCCCATGTGAGTATACGAGTGGCATGAAACCCATAAGTACATTCACTGTGGTGGCATAAAAATAAAATAAATATTTCTTTTCTGCTTTATAAAATGAAAATATAAAAATAGGGAGTAATATTTATTGAGGAGTCTCAACATGATGAAGGCTAGATATTTATGCTAACACTTAATCAGTTCCACAAGCTTTGTTGTCTATTTGAGCTCTACAGAATTTAAGAATTAAGAAGACTAGCAGACGGAGGACATTCTAATCGCTGTCAGAATGCTGCTGACTTTCAAATACACCTCTGCCACCTGCTAGCTATATCAAGAGAAATTACGTCAAAATTCAGCTTGGGGGAGAGCACCCCCATTTATCCCGATAAGTATTTCTACCTATCTTTATAATTATATTATATTAGAATTTAAATATACATAACTACAGAAAAAACTAAATAAAGATTTTATGCTTATAAATATATGTCTTTTGCTTAGTGTGTTTAATAAATAAATAAAGTGGCTATGCTAAACTGGATTCTAATAAATAAAACTCTAGCATGGATATGATGAATAGTTACTCTGCCTAATTTGCAAAAGTTCTCTCACTAGTTTAGACATAACTGTTATAATTTAAAGCTTGCTCTAAACCTAAACTTGTGGGATGAAAACTTGATCTGAAGTCTAAGTTGTTAACGGATACGATATGGGAAGGTTGAGCTGATGTTTATCTGTTCCTAGAAATGCTAGAATTCTAGAGAATTTTATCTTTGAAAATCTTTAACACATGATGAGTTCCTGTATGATGAGAGTTTAAATTTCTACCACAGCCATATATACATGCTTGCTAGATTTTGAGCCATACATTTACTTTTTACTACTTATAAGCATTGAGTGTGGTCAAGCTGTGTAGACCCTTAGGAGCTTGTCATGTGGTTAAATCAAGATTCACTTGCACGTTCACTCACATATGCTGCTTCTACTCCGGAAGTACCATCCACATATATCCATCCATTTCCATCTCCAGAACCACCTAAAAATATTCTACTCCTAATCCGGGAGAGAATAGCCAAAAAACATTTCTGTTTTTCCCCTGTGAAATAAATGCTCAAGTTATCTTGTTACTACCACTTGCTATATTATCTCAAGAGATGAGTGCTCTAAAAAAAGAAAAAAAAGATACGAGGAAATAAAAAGGGGCAAGTGCCCGGAACCTCGAAAGAAAAGAAAAAGAGTGAGACGAGAGGTAAAAATGGACAAGTGTCCGACAGTAGAATTAGGGGTACAAGATACCCACCTGAGAAAAAAAAAGAGAAAAAAAATAAGAGCATCTCATTCTCCTCAAAGTTTCAAAAAGCAAGAAAGGTATATATCCCCTCAAAAGAGCAAAAGTAGAATTAGGCTTTCACCATTGTTATCACCATCATCACCATACACCATTCATTCGCCACACATGCACATCTTGATTTGACTTATTGATTTGTTTCTTTGGATCCATGGTTTGACTATACAATAAATGTCTTGTATGTATATGAGCTCCAGATATCAAGCCTTATTAGAGTAGGGTGAGAGAGAAGGCAATGTTACTATGCCTTATACCACAAATACCACATATCTTGAGAGAAGGCATATACCATCACTGCCTTGGTAAGGATCCAGAAATACCACAAAGGAAAGATTTGAGAGAGTCATACAAGGAAACTCTGATTTTTATTTGAAAATCTGCAAAAACTTCAGAGCTATAGCTGATCAAGAATAAGAGACATGGCACTTGACTAGACTGTTCTATCTTTTAACTACTCAAGACAGAAGTGACGGTTACAAGTCCCATGGTGAAAGGTAAAGTAAGTAAGTTTTAAGTCTTGACAGTTTACTCTAACTCAGAGATGAGACCTTATTTAAAAGCATGTGTACCGTCAATTTTTAAAAGTATTGTAGCAACTTCTGATCCATCGCTGAGATTATCCTTGCTCAGGGACGAGCAAGAGGTAAGCTTGAGGGAGTTTGTTGACGGTCCTTAAGTATCAAATTTAATTATCAAATAAACAAAGAAAAGGATCCAAATGAAATCAACATCTAGACTTAGGGTTTTATCTGATAGAATTTCACGAGTTTTGGTGTTTGTCTATTTCTACAGGGGGTTATCAGGAAATAAGGAAGAAAGGCCCACACGTCGGGATTACATAGAGATATCAACGTGCCGCGCAATTATCTTACATCTAGAAGACTCAAGAAGCCACGGGAAGGAAGCGGAGGCCGAACGGGGCTAGGCATTGGGCGCCCGCCCAGTTGCCCTGGGCGCCCGCCCCCTCTCTGAGTCCAATCAGGACTCTCTCTCTCTCGGGAAAGATCTCCACCGACCTAAAGGATCAAGGATAACCGTTCAATCAATGTCGGTTTGATCCAACGGCCCATATTCACTTGAAGGGACTATAAAACCAGACCCCCTGGCCCCTGGAGGAGAGAGCCTCTCAACCCTAATTCATTATTCCTCAAGGGAGAAGAAGCCCCTGATCAAGATTAGAGCCACCACATCAATTAGATATCTAGATTAGCATAGCTACATATGATTAGAACTAGAAGGAGTCAATCTTCGATTGGTTTCCGGATCTGTCAAGATGATTCTTGGTAATTCTCTAATTGTGCTTCTAATTGTTCTTCTAATCATCTTTGTTCTTCAATATTATGAATATGACTTTGTTCTACTTCAATATATTGCTTATGACTTTGCTCTACTTGCTTATATTCAAGATTATATTGTTCTTAGTTTATCATAGTTATGTACTTGGCTTAGTTAGATTGGATCTATATACAAGTTTAGGATCGTATAGCGTTTATCCATCGGATCCATGGGTAAGATAGATATTGTGTAGGCCTGGTGCTTATACCGTATTTATCTATGATTGTACCCAATATGCTAGATCGCGGGGTAGTTCGTGATAGTGACAGCTTCATTGATTCTTATATAGTCCCCCTTTCGTGTATTGGGCTGGCAGAGCAACATTATTACAGGGGAGTGATTGCTATGTTTCTCATTTACCTTGCTAATATCACTATGCATGGGCGTAGTCTTGTCTCACAATGATTGCTAAGTATGCTTGCACTAACTATGATAATGCTAAACTATATAGTTGAGAATAACTTAGGAAATATTCTTGTAGTTCGTTCTAATTCCATGCTAATGACTTTCTAGAGTATCTAATTGAGGTGCTTATCATATTTATTATGTGGCTAGTTATGCTGATCAAATTAATTATCTTTGTCACTATTTATTACTTCATATATCTTTTATGTGACACTTACCCCTGTATGAAAGAATTAGATACAATGTTCTCAATTATACATGCAATGATAGATACTCAATCTCATATTCTATTCTGTAATCAATATTGATGATTGCTAATCCCTTCCCAGTGGTAAAAATATAAATAACGATACCTGGAATACTTCCCGGTTAAAATGCTACATCGGTATTAATCTGTGCGCTTACAGATCTCATTCATTATTTATTTAGAAGAGCAATTGCATATTTCAATACCGCGTCTCTCATGTCATGCTGGGGATGACAACTTGGCTTAAGTGGTATGAGGGATAGGTTTGGCAATTTTGGCACCGTTACTAGAATTAGAAAACTAAGTCTACTTTTGGTAATGATGTTAAGAATACCCAACAACTACTGCTGCTAGCTTACTACTACTGCTAGCTTACTACTAGTGCGAGCTTACTACTACTACGAGGTTACTACTCCTAGCTTACTAATACTGCTAGCTTGTTACTCCTGCTAGCTTACTACTACTACTAGCTTACTACTGCTAGTAGCTTACTACTAGTGCTAGCTTACTACTACTGCTAGGTTACTACTGCTAGCTTCCATACTCTTCTCTTCCCTCTCCTCTCCTATCCTCTCCTCTTCTTTGTTTTGCCAATGATGAATTTGTCTAAAATCCATAGATATATGGAATATGAGCCGATGATCAATAACTTGTGAGGGACTTGACATCATCACACCAGCCTCCCCTACTTTACCTTGACTCTTATATGTTATGATGCTGTGGTGCTCCAAGTTCATGATAAAATGATGATTGACATGTTTCTGAGGCCATCCTTCCTTGTTTTTTATTGTCCAAGTCCATGCATTAAGTTATAATATGAAGTTCCCTGTACTTGGCACCATCATCACTACTACTACTGCTAATTATTTGATTTCTTCTGTCTACTAGAACAAAGCACGAAATGTCGAGGTTGGCAGACAGTGCAACCCGAGGCCTCAGAAATTCTAAGTTGCCACCCCAGGAAGGGCAAGAGATAGAGGACCAGCTTACTCAGGAGCAGTTGGATGAAGAGTTACAAAATGATGTTGATGTAATGCTTACTCAAGAGGATGTTCATGAGGAGGAAGCTAGAGAGGCTGTTGAAGGTGAAGAAGAGGAGGATGAGGACGAGAGCTCATCCTCAGGGGGATATGTAAGTCCCGAGGATCCTCACCCAACAGAACCCAGACGGAGGCCAACAGAGGATGAGTTGGACCCTGATTTTGACATGACATCGTAGGTAGGGACACAGAGCCTTTACATCCTGTATAATTTGCTAAGGCTCTAGTATTGACATGTCTTATACGCAGCTCCCTCCTTGACCCCCGAAAAGACGACGTCGTCGTCCGGCACGTTTTGTCGATCATGATGAAGCACAGGAAAGGAGAGAGGAGGCAACAACAACAGAGACTAAGATTCAGACCTCTGCTCCATAGCCTCAAGCCACAACCACGACCACGACTCCTACACCAAAGAGGGGACGAGGGAAAAGACGTTCAAACCAATATCCAAAGAAGGGGGTATGTTATGTGATAACAGCGGTCGGGCCAGATGGGGAGATCCTTGAGCCACTATAGTATGTCTCTAGATTTCATAATGCAGTCGGGGCATTGGTAAGAGAGCATATGAACCTAGAAATCCGTATGTGGAGTGGCTCTGATGGTGTACCTGAGAGGGAAAAGCAAGTGCTATTGGATGAATGGCTGATGGTCACTTTTAGGTTGCCGGAGGGAACTCATGAACTGGTAAGACAACATACTTTCAAGATGATGGGCAACGCATTCCAATGTTGGAGGTCACATCTAAACGTGACGTATGCTTTGAAGGGGTTAACTCCCTTCGAAGAGTTTGGCAACATAACTCACAATCAATGGGCACAGTTCTTGGCCGAGAAGACTTCACCTGAAGCACTGGCCATTAGCAAACGTAATAACGAGCAGGCAAAGAAGAACAAATACCACCCTCGCCTAGGCCCCGGTGGCTACAAGGGCAAGCAGGACAAGTTTCAAAAGTTGGATGCAGCGGTCGGGGCTTTAGAGGATCCAAAGATGCAGAAATTAGTGAAGTTGAAGACACGTGTGAAGCAATGGATATATGCGAGGAGTGTGGATTCATCGGCCCTTAAGTTTGCCGAGCCAGACATCAAAGAGGCAGTATCAAGGATACTAAAATATGTTGTAGACTCAAAGAAGGGCACATTCACCCCTTCTAGAGAGAAGGATGAGCTGAGCCTTGGCTTGGAAAACGCCGAGCACACCGGCCGCACCAGAGGTCTAGGAAATCGGACGACCTAGAAGCAAGGATTTAGAGAGGATAGCAATATATATAAGAAACATAATAGAAATAAAGAGGCCAGTCTTGAGCTCCATGTGAAGGCTCTAGTTGCAAAGGCGCTTTCGGAGCAAGGTCTATCTACGGAGCCAAGGACGCAAATTCAGCCGGTGGGAGAACTCGCTTTAGTTTGTAGCCCTTCGGATGTTCGTAGTAGCCAAGGCTCCACAACCTCAATCACCGTTGATCGCTTACGGGAGCCAGCTAGTTGCACCCTATTGGTTCCGGGCCGGTCAAGCAAGGTACATGAGGTGGCAACCGGTAGGGCACATCCTCCTGGAGGCGCCTGGCATGGTAACCCCGTCCCGGACGACTACACAAGGGTCGAAGTGCATACCGTGAATCCCAACTGCATTTCTTGGGAGATAGAATACCCAACTCCCGAGGGGCTTGTTAAGCTTGGAGATGTCATAAATCAGTTTATCCTTTGGCACAAAAAGGACATTGTGTTGAATGTTTCTTCACCCACTCTTTGTGAAGTACATATGCAGCTAGATGATCAACGTGGGGATGTGTATTCACCGGCTCATGGCGACCACATGACTGATGAGGTGCCACATTCTTCCCAAACTCCTAGGGACCACATGCCTGAGGAGAAACAGACTTCTCCAGCTCGTCATACTGAGCAAGTGAGTGAAGGGATGCCACAATGTTCTCCAGCTCATCATATCGAGCAAGGGCATGATGACATGTCACAGGCTTGTCCACTCGAGCATGGGCCTGATGGCGAGTGAGATCCTTCTCAACAGGCACAACAGGAAAAACAAGGACCACCTTCTGAAAAACAAGGTGAGCGTGTGCCTAAATCAGAGGCTCGAAAGAAGATTCCCTACCATACGAGGCCAGTTTATGTCCCGATGAGAGACGTCTCGACAGTTGACAAGTGGTTTGCTCGTGACAAGTTCCTGCCTGAGCACCAAATTAAAAGCCAATACGCTCATGATTTTGAGCCGACCGACACTAGCACACTCCACCAACCACCAAAGAAGTATCCAAATATTGAAGAAATCAATTGGACAGAGGATTGCCCAAAAAAATATGAAAGAGGCAAGAATTTCCTACCAAACTGAATCATGCAGCGCATGCCAGGTGGAATGAAAAGGTTTCATGATTGGTACTTGCGTGCTATGTCGACGCGACTAAATGAGATATATGCAACCTTCCCTAAAGGCACACTTGGAGGCTCAAGTGGGCATATTATATTTGACTTCGATGACATGCATGAATGCTTTCACCTCAGAATGATGGAAATGAATCTAGTCCGCGTGTGGTACCTGTAAGTCCTTGCCCTCTCGATCTGATATGAATGAAATCTTTGGATTTTGTTGTACGTGACCTATGTCGTGTTTTGTAGAATGTAAGCACATATTGTGAAGCAGGCGCCAAGTCTCAGAGCTAGGTATATAGATCCTTTTTGGATCTCTTCATCAATTTTTAACGAACCCAAGCGCTGGAAACTTGATGGTGAAGAACTAGCTGCTGGAAAAACCGTTGAGGAGAAAGAGGCAATCCGGAAAGAAGCTATTCGCAAAAAGGCCTATATGGTTGCGGCACGTATTTCTAAAGCTCTTCTGAATCTCCAGCATAAGGATATGATATGGATACCATACCACTTTGGGTAAGTTCGACTCTATACTTGAATAAAGCATTGTTCGATATATTTAGATTGTTGCAAAAGACCTTATTTGTTTCTTTAATGATTAAATTCATGCAGGAATCACTGGATTGTTGTAGGGCTCGATGTTGGGTTGAGCATGGCACATGTCTATGATTCGGCAGATTATGCTCCAGCGACATACAAGGACTTCATATCGATTCTCAAGACGTAATACAAATCCTCGTTTGCTTATATATGTTTCTATACATACATGTAAACTTTGCTTTTGGATACTAACAAGTTGTCATTGATAAAACCATTTGAATAGGGCATTCAAGCACTATGTTGAATATCATAAAGGAAGGCATTACCCAAAATTAAAGAGCAATTTGGCGATCAAGACGCTCTGTGCGGTACGTGTAACTTACATTGTTATACTCGATTACGTTAGGAAATAGCATTACTTACTATTTCCATATGCAAAACACACAGAGTCTCAAGCAGAGGCCTGGAAGTAACCATTGTGGATATTACATATGTTGGATGATGAGTAACACTAGTGCCTACACGAGACACCCCAATCTGGTTAGTTTCACACTTTGTTCCCTCATAGTATGAAAACTTAGCTTATGTTATGAAATTTAGTTCCCTCATGTTATGAAATCTTAACTTGTTCTCCTCTAGTGGAAAGAATATAAAGACAAGCGAACGAACCTAATCAAGGATGATGAACTCCTAGGGCTCGTCGGCGACCTTTGCAACTTCATCATTGTCGAGATTGTTGATTCTAGTGGCGCTTATCATGATGTAAGCTCCGACTTAGGCTCCAATCCACTTCACCAACACCTGCGTGAGACACACAGGCTCTGTCTTGGACGTTGATAACAATCTAGACTAAGATGCATGTGGACTTGTAGGAATATTTGAACTTGTGAATTATGGTTATGTAATAGACTTTGCGATGAATTAGACATGTAACTTGTGGTTTATATATTTGTTGTGTGGTTGTGGATGAATATATATATATATATATATATATATATATATATATATATATATATATATATGTGGTGGTCATATTTGAATTATATATTACGTGCTCTAGTCATATTTGAATTTTTTTGCTGAAAAATAGGCTGTAGGGGCGACTGTAGATTGAAACGCTCCTACAAATTATCACTTTAGGGGCGGATGATGTGTCAGCCGCCCTTAGAAATACAATTTGTAAGGGGGGCTGGGTCACCAGCCGCCCTTACAAATGGTATTTCTAAGGGCGGCTGACAACACTAGTCGCCCTTACAAATGTATTTGTATGGGCGGCAGGGGCACCCACCCTTACAAATGTTTTATTTATAAGTGCGAGGCCAGAGGGGCAGATGGGCTAGCCGCCCCTAAAAATGAATTCTGTAGTAGTACACCCATAATATACGTAGCCATGTGGGGTTTGCAGGCATCATGTGATCTTTGGCTATACTCTATATCAGGGCTACATGGTTGTGGCATAGTACTTGAAGTGCGCTGAAGGTGGTTGAAGATGTCCGATGCAAGAAAGCACCAGTCTGAAGTTGGTTTTGTTAGGGCATCAATTTTTGCCGCGATTCTTTCACCTCGCGCATGCAGCAAGATCCACGGCGTCGGCTCAAGACGATGGCTCCGTACGACGCGAAGCCAGCCATCGAGTCCATCTGGGAGCACGAGCACTTAACGTCGTCTCATGACGCGACGGCTATGCTCTATCTCCACATTTACTATGGCGAAGGGAGGAGGATTTTGCAAAATTAACACTCCGGAGATGACGGCCAGCACGGCCATTGTCTTATGGCCAAGTCCAATGAGACATACCTCACCCGTATTGTTTTTTTAGCGGTAATGATATGTCAAGAACGTCCATCTCATCCGGACACTATCGTGATGGGCCACGACACCGGGCCAGGCACTAGCCCAATCGCCCAACTCTTCACTTGTGTATCCGCTTTTGCCTTAATCATATCCGCTCGTGAGCTGTCGTTCGTTCTATTCTATTCATTGCACCACAGTCCACGCCGCCCGTTGTGCTCTCACCGCGCTAGACTGAACGTCGTGCTCTCTCTCCGCCATGTTCCTCTCCATCGGGATGTCCGCTCCTCGCGGCGTTATCCATTGCATCATTTGCCTTCTCTAGCGGAGCAACACGCCATTCTGTGGTCACAGACGGACTCAGTGTTGCGGCTGTTGCACGTGGTGCCGTGGAAGACGAGGAGGATGTCGTGGTGGCGTGGGCTCGGATGACGGCTCTAGCACGACATAGAACGGCAGGGCTTGATGGGCTGCATCTGTGAGATGACTCGGCATCGTGGTTGTGGTCGCCAGACACATCAGCGCGGACTCCACTCGGGGTTGAAGACGTCATGGCTCCTGCCAACGTGCAGCATCTTCGATGCCCTTCCCGCCCGTGCTGTGTCCTGCGAGCCCTAGTCTGCGCACGCGCCTGTGTTGCGTGTCGCGCCCCTGCTCGCGCTTGCTTGCCCGCCCACGCCGCGTGCCATGAATTCACCGCTCCACCGTGTCTTCGTCTGCTTGCCGATGCCACAATGGCGTTGGCCTATGTCTCATTCGTTTTATATGTAAGTTTCATATATTTCTTGTGTATGTTGTATGTGTTCAATTCGAATATTGCAAAAATAGATCATGTGTTGCATATGTTACAATAAGCATACATGCACGCTGCAATTATGTGTTTTAAATGTTTTAGTGCCTGTTGTAAAATTAGATCTGGTGTCGCATATGCTATAATGACTATACACATATGTTGTTTCAAATGTTTTAGCTATTTTCAGATGTATGTTGCAAGCATTTTTATATGGATGTTGCATATGTTGTAGTGGTTATACACGTACTGCAATTGTATGTGCATTTTTATTTTTGTTGTTGCAATAGTATTGTTTGGCTGTTACAACAAGTTTTTTTATTGCATTAGTCCTTTTTTATGTTGCATCTCGCATTGTGCTTTTGTTTTCTGTTTGTTGCAGTAGCTTTGGTTTGCTGTTGCAATAATAATTTTTCTTTATTGCATTAGTCTTTTTTTTATGTTGCATCTTATCGCTTTGTTTCTGTTGTTGCAGTAGCTTTAGTTTGTTTTTGCAACAATAATTTTTCTTTGTTGCATTAGTCTTTTTTTCTAATGTTACATCTCATCGCTTTGTTTTTGTTATTGCAGTAGCTTTAGTTTGCTGTTGCAATATGTATTTTTTTTGTTGCATTAGTATTTTTCCTGATGTTGCATCTTATATTGTAGTTAGCTTTGTTCTTGTTGTTGCAGTAGATTTAGTTTGCTGTTGTAACATGTAATTTTTCTTTGTTGCACTAAATTTTTGTTGTTGTTGCAGTCGCTCTTGTTATGTTGTAGTAGAGTTATTCTAAAATTTCATCTCATTGCACTTTGTTTGATGTTGCAAACAATTTTCTGATGGAAGTGTGTTGGGAGCGGGCGAGGTTGGGTCTAGACGGGTTCCGAGCGTGTTGGGAGCAGGCGGGTTCCGATCTTTGTTCTGTCCGTGCGGGTGAGGCAGGCTTGATCCCGTGCGGTACGGGAGGCGCGGTACAAAAGACGCGATGTGCTTGTGTCCATGGCACCATGCTATCGAACAGTATGCAAGTGTTTTACTTGTCTCTAAACATACGTTGCAGTAAATCGCGCGATAAGCGGGTGAAGGTGGAGCCGGTCCCGAGAGCGCACTGAGACGCGTGGGAAGCGAAGCTGGCGCGGGTGATCCCCAAGAGCTCAGCGCCCAGTAGCTTGGGTAGTAGGCGGCCCGCTGCGCCCAGGTGTAGCATATAGCAGCAGCATGCATACCTTCAGAGCAAGCAGCAGGTGGCCTGAGCACCATCATGCATACCGGCAGCATGCCAAGCAAGCAGAGCTAGCGGGTGACATGCGTTGCATAGCATATAATAGGTGTGCAACATTTAAAGTAGTAGCAGTCGGGTATAGGTATCAGCAGCACAGAGTAGTATCAGACGCGAGCGGGTGCAGCATGTTGCACGCGCGGGTGACTGGATGGGGGTTAGCCTCCGGACGTCCGGGCGCTAGCCACGCCGTTTTTTTAGAGAACCGGTGGGGAAAAAACCCCCCCCCCCCCCCACCACCACCTTTCTGTTTTTTTATTCATAAAAAAATATAGAAAAAATAAGAGCACGAGGAGTGCTAAAGGAGCTACCAAAGCTTAAATAAAGAAAGAGCAAATACATTATGGGATATTCTCTAACCACAGTTGGAGCAGGCCAGCACGGCTGGGTTTGGACTTGATACAAATCAATCCAAATTCAAGCTTGAAGTGAAGTTTCCAATTGACCATTGAGCAAGCTTTGCCATCAAAGATTAGATCATTTCTAGAGCACCAAATGGACCAACAGGTAGTAAGCAAAACTTCTCTGAACATTGGGCTGCCAAAATTGTTTCTTGCAGTGATAATCATGTCAAGAGGAGGAAGATTTAGTTCCCAATTGATGCCAACATAAGTCCAACAAGCTTGACTGAAGGAGCATTCAAAGAATAAATGGAACAATGTTTCTTCTACATTCATGTTGCAGATGGCGCAAGAGTAGCTATTGAGCTGCATATTTTTCCTTCTCAAAATATTTCTGGTACTAATTCAATCTTTAAGAAATAACTAGAAGAAAAACTTGTGTTTTCCCAAGTTCTCACCTTTCCACATCCATCCAAACAGAGGAGAAGCTCGCTGGCTTCCTAGTAGCAGTTTGTAGGCCTTTTAGGTACAAAGGAGTTAGAGGGGTTCCACTAGTAAAGCCAGCAGTCCAAGTTATCAGGATTCCAATTTGAAGACTGAGAAGGTTTTGCAAGTCATGGAATTCTTGGGCAGCTTCTGATGAGAGTGGCAGGAAAAAGTTTGCATTGTCTTCATTTTGCAAGAATTGAAATACAGAGCATTTTTTCTCATGGCAAAAGAGTAGAGCCTTGAGAAGGAGTCATTGATGCAATTTTGTGCCCAAAGATCTGACCAGGAAAAGATAGATCTACCACTTCCCAGCTGGTCGGTAGTCATGCCTCTAAAACCTAAATTCAACTTAAGGATGTCTCTCCACTAGAAGGAGCCCACCAGATGTCTACCATGGGGGGTATTGGGATTCCAAGTCAACTTCACCAAAGGAATGTCTGCATGGTTATAGAATTTATCCAAGAATTTCATCAGAAGGGCTTTGTTTTGCTTATTGATATCAATGATGTCAAGCCCTCCTTCTTTTTTGGGTCTGCGTGTTGTTTCCCAAGCTGCAAGGCACTTTCCTCTTCTATTGATTTCCCCTCCATTCCATAGGCAATGCTTCCTATACTTGTTAATTCGTTCAACAACTTTTGGGGTAGGAGAAGGGAGCACATGTAGTAAGTGGGCATAGCAAAAAAACCGAGTTGACAAGTATTAATCTACCATGATAAGATAGCATTTTAATAATGCCAATAAGCCTTGACTCAATTTTTTGTAAGAGGGGTGCAAAATCCTGTGTGGTAGGTTTATGAATACTTAGAGGGAGCCCTAGATAGGTGAAGGGCATACTTTTAGTTAGGCAGCCGAAGGTGTTGGCCAGGTATTGGAGATTGAAGGTTTCGACATTTATAGGAACCATGAAGGACTTATGATAGTTAACATGGAGACCACGAGTCAGAGAAGGATCTGAGTAGGCCCTTGAGATTGAAGAGTATTCTTGCGTCAGCAAGAAGGATAAGCAAGGTATCATCTGCATATTGGATTATGGGGAATTCACCTCCAAACCTTTTAGATATGGAATGCTTGAGAAGTCCATTGTGCCAAGCAGCATTGACAATAGACTAGAGCAGATCAGCTACAATCACAAAGAGAAGATTAGATATGGGGTCCCCTTGTGTGACCCCTCTCAGACATTTGAAGGATTTTCCAGCCACTCCATTCAACAAAACACAGGAGGAGCTTAAACCAAGGATCATCTTGATCTAGTCTAAGGTGGAAACCCTTTGGATTACATAACCTCGAAAATGAATTTATGTTCCATTTTATCAAAAGCCTTTTCAAAGTCGAGCTTCAAGATGACTATCTCTTTTTTGGACTGAAGTTCAGCAAAACAGAGGAGGAGCCTGAACCAAGGATCATCTTGATCCAGTCTAACCATCTAGGTGGAAAATCTTTGGATTATATAACCTCTAAAATGAATTTATGTTTCATTTTATCAAAAGCCTTTCAAAGTCTAGCTTCAAGATGACTATCTCTTTTTTGGTCTAAAGACAGACATGGAGGAACTGAAAGGCCTAGGCTAGGCAGTCTTAGATAGTTCTTTGACAAACCCATATTGGTTGGAGTGAACTAGTTTGGTGATCAATGACTGGAGTCTGATAGAGAGCAGCTTGATGAGGCATTTTAGTGCGTAGTTCAGGAGGAAGATGGGTCTATAATTATTAACACCTTCAGGGTTGCTTTTCTTTGGAATTAGAACTATGCAAGAAGAGTTTAGACTGCTGATGTCTATGATTGAGGAGCTAAAGCTATTGAGGTACCTTAGGAAGTCTTCTTTTATGATATGCCAATATTTCTTAATGAAGAGGCCATTGAAGCCATCAGAACTAGGAGCATGACTATTGGTTAATTCCTTTATTACTGAGTTGACTTCTTCTAATGAGAAAGCTTTTGTTAGGGAAGAAAGGTCTTCGCTATGGAGCAGAGATGTGAGATCATAATAGATGTTGTGAAAATCACTTCTACCCATTCTGTCATTAAAGGCATTCCATAGAATAGCTGCTTTTTGTTCATGATCAGTGAAAAAAATGTTCTCATCAGTAGTGAGGCTTCTAATATATTTCATACAATTATTGTGACTAGCCATGGCTTGGAAAAAGGAGGAGTTTTCATCACCCAGGGTAACCCATCTGGTACTTTTGTTTGCATTCTAGGAGATGGTTTAAATGATTCTTGACAAGAGTCTTGAAGCCGGTTTCCAGAGGACATAATCTCCTCTGATCTTCTAAGCCATCCAAGAGGCTAAGATCCCAATTTGAATTGAATATAAGTTTGTTCAAGTTAGAGAATCTTTTACTCTAGCTTCTTAGGCTAGCTCTAGCCTGCTTGAACTTCACTGCTAGGGTCTTTGTTGCATTTGCAAAAAAGGAGTAGAGTTCCAATGAAGATCAATAGTCTCTAAGAAGCTTGGTTGATCCACTCAAAAGTTTTTAAACCTAAAGCCACCACCTTTTGGTATTTTGCTTCCAATGTTGACAATGAAGGGGATATGAACAGACATTGGTTTGGACAGAGGTTGAATGTTTGTTGCAGGG
Organism: Sorghum bicolor; assembly: GCF_000003195.3. NCBI lineage: Eukaryota > Viridiplantae > Streptophyta > Magnoliopsida > Poales > Poaceae > Sorghum > Sorghum bicolor. The sequence continues at coordinate 39,306,834 of NC_012875.2, forward strand.
AACGAGAGACTACAGTTTGCTGAGACTAGAACCTAATCCAAGTTGAAATGAAGAGGATCTTCCTACATATTGCAAAAAATGAAATGCCTTCGGCTCAATGGAATGTCCAAAAGGTTAAGGTCTAAAATCATGTCATTGAAGAGCTGCATTTTTGATAAAACTCCTCTAGGTTTGTTTCTATTTTTAGGGCTCCTATATAGGTTAAAGTCTCCAACGATGATCCAATCTTCAAAATCAAAGGAGTCAAGATTGATTAACCAAGTCACAAAGGCCAATTTACCATCTACATGTGCAGGTCCATACACATTTGTTAGGTGAAAAAAGCTCTGGTCTAGTAGACAAGTCACCTTTAAAGTAATGGCATAGTTGTTGGACTGCACTGTATCACATTGATAAAGATGGCTATTCCAGACAGTTAAGAGACCTCCTGAAGCACCTGTAGAAGGAGAAAAAGTGAAAATGTCCAAGTTTCTATTACAAAAATTTCTAATGTAGAATTTTCCCTTTTTGTCTCCTGAATACATAGAATTGTTACAATTGCTTTTAGCAGTTTTGTCCCTGATGGCATCTCATTTTGGTTGTAAGTTGATGCCCCTTATGTTCCAGCACAAGATCTTGTGATTCTTGTTGTTATTCATTTTAAACAATAAATATTTGACAAGGGCCAAGATGACACACAAAGTGGCCAAACAAAAGATGATAAGGAGGGATAGGAGTTTGAGTCTGCAGATGAATGAGCCTCAGTAAAGAAAACACATCCCAGAAAGCAAAGGCAAAACAAGAAGGATAAAAAGAGATAAGAGGCAAATAGATAAGCTAAACCAACTTTAAAGGGCCACTTGTGCAAAACCATCCAAGATAACATGGGACTACCGTACTGGTGCCAACCAGCAAGCAACTTAAGGTTCTTACAAGCCAGACCCAATTGCTATTATTTAACCTATTCATCGACAGGTGAGGATAAACTAGACAAAAGCAAAGGAGCTACATGCATGCAAGGATGGTCCTAAAATCAGTCGAGCTCTTCATTGGGCACAATGTCCTTCTATAGGATCAGGGCAGAGGCAGCCTCAGGCTGAATCTGAAGGAACCCTGATCCAATACCATGAACTGCATATGTGTTTAGGTAGGGTGCAGATGGAGGGATCACTACCAATAGGATTGGGCTTGGGATGTCCTTTTCCACAGCTATACCAGGTGCAGGTGATGTTTTGTACTGACATTTACTACCGTCATTACTAAAAAGCAGAAATAACTCCTACCCCTAGCAACAACGCCAGAAATGCTCGGTATATAATTAAATTGTCATTTAGCAACTAGCCACTTCTTAATTACTAACATTCCTAAACATGAAGTAGGTTGTCATCCCTAATTATATTGCTAGTAAATTATTATAGATTTACATGTACTAATGTGACTAGGCAGATATAAAAGATATGAATATAACATGATTGTAAAATAAATGGGTTCTGCAAGCGGACAAATAATTATATCGTTATAGCATTTTACCTAGAGAGTTCATCCAGGTTGTCGATTTATATTTATACCACTAGGAAAGCTATGTAATAAACTATAATCTATTATATTGATAATAAACTATATAGGATGAATAAGTGATATTACCAATGTCATCTAATCTACTCATAACAGGAAGAGGTCACAAGATAAATATGGATAAATATGGGTGATAGCATAATCATCAAGTATCATAATTATAGATAATCATTGGAGCATCTACTAGTCATAATCATAGTTAGCCACTGGATAAACTAGGGAGTTAGATCTAAGGTAATTCTATAACTACATCAATGAATAACTCTATTTAGTGCAATTACATCTAGAATTAATCATTGTTAAGTTAACCCTACATCATAATCACATGTAAAGAGGCATCAACTAATGAGGGTATTAAGACACAAGGGTCACCTCCTTCACGACTGTGCCCATGCTAGTCATACGTACGGAGGGTGGACTATAGAGGAACCAACACAACTGTCACCTGCGCGGACTACCACACATCCCGGCACGTCAGGGTGCACTTGCTGATAAATAAGATATCTAGACACCACATCTACATATTGTCTACCATCTACCCAACGATCGATTAGGTAAACATTATACGAGCAATTACATGAATTCAATAAGATCAAACCAACTATCCTAGACAAATAATCAAAGTAGACAATAACTATTGCAATTATGAACATATAAATCTATTAAGAGTAAAGTCTCCCTAATATATATAATGAATACAATAAAGTAAGAACTAGGTCTATTATCGAACTCTTGCACTCCAGACCGACGCCAGGGCTCCAGATCCCAATGAAGAACTAGATCTCCTCTTCTTCTAATCTAGCTAACTAGAACTATGAACTAGAAGGATTTTGATGAACTAGAAGGCTCTTGATGCTTGATGGCTTGAGGCCTTGATGAATAATGAATTGGCTCCTCCCAGGGGGTCTACTCATGTATTTATAGTCCAGTGGGATGCGCGTGCACTGCAAGATCAAACCGACGTAACCAGGGGCCGAGATGCATCAGGAGAGGTGGCGGAGGAACATTCGAAAAGGGGGGCCACAACCCTAACCCTAGGGCGCCGCCCGACCCCATGGTGGGGCCGGTTGGCCCAACCTGGCGGCGGCCTGGCCCTCCATTGCTTCGGGTGTCTTCTAGATGGTTCCTGAGTCTTCCCATGATGTTTCCCGTAGTGGATATGTTTCATGTTTATTTTGCACTTGAATCCCTCTTTTCAACTTTTCTGAAATAAACCCTGGAAAATAAAGAATATGCAAAACTCATGGAAATTGTTAGTTAAAACCCTAGACTAGTGTGTTTTCATGTTTTCTTTTGGGTCTAAAGTTCTAATGAAAGTTGACGTTAACCACCATCAACACCTTGAAACTAGCCTTCTTGGTGGCGTTGCGTTTGCTACGGCGGCAGAATTCATCCTCAAGAGGCTCCTTGAGAAGACATGCCTTTCTCTTGTTGGGAGTAAAACTAGGAGCAATGATCTCAATGATGTCATCATCATCATCTAGGATAGACTTCCTCCCACCAATGTCTTCCTTGATCTATGGATGGAAAGGCAGATCAAACGGGATTAGGGCAATGGGTCAGCAAAGGAATAGGGGGTGGGAATGTTATGATCAATATCCACCAAAGTTAACTGACGATAAGCCTTATGAAACACATACTTGGGGATAAAGTTAAGAAAAAAGTGCAGGACAGGGTATGTACCACAGGTGCCGGGAAGAGCGCATGGGCAACAGGGTAGCCACTAGGGACCAACAATGGTGGGGCAGTCTCACCATCCTTCAGCATAATAGATTTTAGGGTAGCAGTTGTGTCATGTGGAGCTCCAACAACTATAGGGGCTACAAAAGGAATCAAACTAGGCTCTGGGAAAGAAACTCTACATCATCAATGATCAGAGAAGCATTGTCAGCAGCACCAGGACCAACTCCAAAGTTGGCGACAAACTTGTTGGATTCCTCAGGTCCAACCCTCTAATGTTGGAGTACCTAACCCCTGCACTATCAACTTGCATGTTGTTCCCTCCTGCATTGGAATTCTTTGGACACTACAAGAAATGTGCCAACTTTTGACATTTGATATATGTCACAATACCTATAAAATATGTCATAGGTCATCATTTATGACACCAAGTTGACAAAAAATCAAATGTCAAAAGATGAGCGTCTTTAACGACAACTTGTGACATTTAAGTGATAATGTCATATCATTATGACACTGATTTGGAACGTCATAACCTTTATGACCTTTGCTTTTATGTCACAAGTTCTTTGAACAAATAACATGTTCAAATAACATCATTCAAGACCCACAGCTGCACAAACAATCCAAAATAACATGTGTGCCCAACAATATATTCCATTCACGACCAAATACACAAGTTCACAAGTCACACATCAACATCTTTGTTACATTCATCGCAAACACCAAAGTAATTGTTCAAGAATTGACCTTAGTCACAAAGGTATCTTAGATAAAATAAACAGATCGATATTTCACATCCCTGTCTCACAACTGACCTTTGTCACCAAACTAATAGTCCTAATAGATAGTGCTAACAGCTAATTATTCTTGGTGTCAGGAGCAAATAACTTAAGTTGTTGAAATCTCTCCATGTCCCCACAAACGCACACAACATTAGAAACAGCCATTACTTGTTGAAACAAATAAAATTATCAATAAAGAACGTTACATGTGTACTACTGGAAGAAATCAAGCAACAACAATCTTTTCCACTTGAACATATATTTGAGCATTTATAGGAAATACACTAATTCACACTGAACATTCTTACACTGATAAGTTCCTAGACAGTTATTATTAGCCTCACATTGCTCTACTGTCTAGCATTTTAGTTGCTGCACAGAACATTGATAAACACTCTGCTTTTATCACAGAGCCAGACTGAACATATTTTTCGATACTAAAAACAACTCTGTTGTTTATGCATGAAACAATATTTCAGAGTGAAGTTTCATTTCTCTTGTCTCACAGTGAGGATTAGTGTAGGAGAGCGCCTAGGGGTCGAGGAGGGGAGGCGCGGCGCATTGCTGCTGTGTCGCTGCCCTCCGACGTAGGGGACTCGCTGCCGTTGGAGCCGGTGCCCCCTTTGAGGATTCGTGCTATGGGCGATAGCATACGACGTAGGGCTGTAGTTGCGAGTTGATGACGGACGGAATATGGCATGACCATCACAAATAGCAGAACTAAAATTTGAACATGGCACTCTAGCATCTCTACAAGCACAGAATATGGCATGTCTGATGTTATTTACGAAAAAACATACAAATCAATGTTATTTAGATTTCCAGTTTACTGCTACCTGATAAAACTATATGCAGTAGACTCAATTAATGAAACTCCTTATTTGCTGCAAGCAAATTGCTAGCTAAAACAATAGTTGTTACTTTAATGCAATTTTTAGTTTACCAACTCAATATAGGATGGATTAAGGAAAGGGGAGGTACCTCTTAACAGACCTTGGCGTTGAACTCAAACCCGAGCGTGACCTCCTACTCCCATCCCTCCCAAAGAAAATGGTTAATTTGTTCAGTACAAGAAAGTAATTAGATTAAATCAAATTATACAGATATCTCATGTAGGAAGTTATCCAAGTTTCCTGCATGCTGTCCTACGGCATTTTCCAAGTCTGTAAAGTGTAAACTCATATATCTCGCACAAGAACTGTCCCTTTATAGCCTCAAAATGTACCTCTTAGCAGTTTCATCAACATAAATGAAAAAATAAAGCAGGAAGGCATGTAATGTTCTACCTGACAATTTAACTGAATCTAAAGGATGATATCATCACCTTATAACCTGCAAAACAACGTACCCATGCACAATCTTTAGAAGGAAATAGAGCCAGCTGAAGTTCGGTAGATATAAAGCAAGAAGCATATATGGCTTGAAAGTTAAAACAAATACAATTTGTGAATCGAGGAGCATATCCTAGAAATTGTTTTTTTATTACATCTGGTAGATGCCTATAGGTCTGTACTAATAAAACTGGAAGATGCTAGCTATAGGTCTGTACTAATAAAACAGAGCAAGCTAAATAGCAATGGTGCCTGTGAATATAACAATACTAAGGAAATCAAAGTACATTGTCAATCTAATGAAAAAGTAATGGTACATAATAAGCGGGGCTTCTCAACTGTATTTACCTTGTTTTGCATTGAGGGTGTTATATTAGCAGTTAGCTGCTACCTGCAGTCCTGCACGCATCATATATGAAAATACATGTATCCATTACTGCAAGACCTATAGCTAGCACAGAGGTAGCAAAACTGCAACATAACTATTTGATAAATAGAGGTAGCAAATTGCAGCACAACTATTTGATAAACAGAGTTAGCAAAAATGACAGTCTAGCTAGCAGCAAGTACATAATCAAGCTAGCTACTACATCCGACTCCTAGTCAATGTAGTGACAAAATTAGTTCTTAAATTCATATATGCAGGCACATTACATATCACAACCTATCACTAATTGTCTAGCAGATTGCACATAGAAAAATTGAACCTTTGAGAAAACTTAAAAATCTGCATTACATAAATATGAGCCACACAAGAATAGATCCACCAAAACTTGATGAACTAGATGAAGAACACGAAGAACTAGACGAACTAGATCTAGAACTAGATGAACTAGATCTAGAACTAGACTACAACTAGATGAACTAGAACAAGAACTGGATGAACTACAGGGACCCCTACTTCTCTACTAGATGAAACCCTAATTTATGTTGTAGATTTAGCTAATGAAGGAGATGATCTCTAGGGGGTCAGGGTTGTATTTATAGCCCCCTAGGAAGCACCACAACCCTTGGATCAAACCGACTTAAACGTGCGCTTAAGATTAATCCTCAAAGACGGTGGATCGAGAATCTGTGAGGTTGGCTGTGATTGGTTGATATCTTCGGGCGGGCTCCCCTACCCCTTCGGGCGGCCGCCCGGCCACCGAGCCGGTTCGGGCTCCTGTTCGGTCTAAAGTCTCCTCGAACCTTCTGGATTACTCCAGAGTTGAAATTCGTGGTATTCTCTCTATGTAAATCTGATATGTAGACCTCCTTTAGTTCTTATTCCGATAACCCCCTGCAGAAATAGATAATCACCAAAACTCATGGAATTCCATTAGTAATAACCCCTATATCTAAATGGTATTCTAATTTTAGTCGTTTCTCATGCTATGTTGACCGTTAAAAAGAGTACTTATCTAGTGTCAACAAACTCCCCCAAACTTACCTTTTGCTCGTCCCTAAGCAAAGATAGACTCAGTGATGGATCAGGAGTTGCTACAATGCTTTCACGCCTCATAAGTACACATGCGTTCAAACAAGGACTCTCCTCTGGATTAGAGTGAACTATTCTAACTCAAGACTAACCCATATTACCTTTTATCATGGAGCTTATAGCTATCACTTAGGTCATGAGTAGTTGAAAGAGAGAACGATTAAGTCAAGCACTATGTTACTCACTCTTTGATCAACTATTATTCTAGAGTTTTGTAAGATTTTCAAATAAAACTCAGAGATTCCTTGTATGACCCTTTCCAGTCTCTCATATGTGGTATTTTTGGATCATCTCCAAGGCAAGTGTAAAGATGCCTTCTCTCTCTCACCCTACTTCTAATAGGCTTATGTGGAGCTTATAGGTGGGAGAGACAATTCAAACCTACTTGCATGTATTGCATAGTTAAACCATGGATCTAGAGAAACTATTTATACAATCAAATCATATGTGCATGTGAGCGCAGTGAATGAAATGAGTGATAAGAATGAAAGTAGTTATGAGGGGTGATGACTGATGGTGAACATCTAATTCTACAATTGCTCCTCGTGAATAACATACCTCCCTAATCTGATAACAAGGACTTGGTTGTATTTCTTTTCTTTTGGGACCTTTTGTCCTCTTTCTTTTCTTTTCTTTCTCTTCTTTTTTTAGATCAGCCAACCCTTTTAATGCACTAATAACAATAGGGAGTATCAACTGAAACAACTGAAGCTTTATTGGATAAGTAGAATAAGACATTGAATATTTTTGGTGTCTTCTCCTAGTGTAGGAGTAGAACATTTTCTAAGTGGATGTGGAATGTGGATGGATGAATGCGTACTCCTAGGGTAGAAGCAGCATATAGTGTAGTGAGTATATGTGGGTGGCACTTCTAGGAATAGAAGTAGCACATAGTGAATGTGGTGGATGTAAGTGGTTGCGTACTTCTGAGGATAGAAGTAGCTAAGATCAATGGATGGAGAGCACATAATATTGACTTTAACTGCATGACTAGTTCCTTAGGGTCTACACAGCTTAACTACCCTCAATGCTTATAGGTTGAAACATAAGTAGAGGTTTTCCTAATCTAGCAAGCATGAGTATTTGGTTGTGGTAGGAATTTTAAAACTCTCGTCATAAAGGAACTCATCATGTAGTAATTTAAGATTTTCAAATATAATTCTCCAGAACTATAGCATCTCTAGGAGCAAGACTGATAGCAGCTGAAAACCTTCCCATACCATATCTGTCAACTACCTAGACTTAGATCAAGCATTTGTTACCCACAAGTTTCAGGCTCAGAGCGAAATCTTAAGTCTAACTAGTTGTGCCAAAAACTCAAGAGAGTACAAGATTGAAAACTAGGTACTTGCAAGGAATTACGACAGACCAACTATTCATCATCTCCATATAAGAGTTCAATCTAGAGATTCATTATAACAGATTCATTAAGAGCTCTCCTTAGCTAGCAAGATTAATCATGAAAGATAAATGAAGAAGTTTTTATGGAGTTTCTAAGGTTATTCATCTTCTTAGTTTTATCTTATCGTAATGCACTAAAAATAAACAGATAAGCAAGGGATACTTAGCTCGGTATACGGGGGTTGCCCTCCCCCAAGCTGGATGTTGTCATGGTCTGCTGAAGTTGCTGACAGGCAGTGAAGGTGTACTGATCCTCCTAGAGTGTAGTGAGTACTTGCTGTTAGAAACAATGGTTGACTGATGCGAACAACACTTCGATAGGGGAGAGGATGTCCTTTTGCCTATTTACTCTTCTTGATCCTATAAAACCTGTGAAACTCAAATAGATAACAAAGCTTGTGGAACTGATTAAGCGTTAGTCCAAAAGGTTTTAGATGTCTAGGGCCTTTTTGAAATTTTAGATTGGATCTTCAAATTGCAAAAACTCAATCACATCTATTTCTTTTATATTTTTAGGTTCAAGAAAACTTTCAAACGTTGACCATTTACCTTAAATGTGTTACCTCTATCGTCCTGATCGTGATGGCACCATGAGATGCAGCATCAATCACTTTGAATGGTCCTTCCTATTTACTTCTAAGCTTTCCATGACCGAACAGCTTTACTCTTGAGTTGAATAATAGAACTTTATCTCTAGGCTTAAACTCCTTGTGCTTTATTCTCTTATCATGCCATCTTTTAGTTCTCTGTTTGTAAATCTTGGAGCTATGATAAACCTTTTCTCTCCATTCTTCTAGCTCAGATATTTGCATCTGACGATTCTTGACGGCTAGATGGAGATCCATGTTCCATTTCTTGATTGCCCAATGAGTTCTGAATTCTAATTCAACAAGCAAGTGGCATGTTTTTCCATATACGAGCTGATAAGGTGACATGCCTATGGGTGTTTTGTATGCAGTTCGGTATGCCTATAGTGCATCATGGAGCTTGTACTTCCATTTCTTTCCCACCTCATCCACAGTCTTCTGTAGAATGTTCTTGATTTCCTTATTTGATGTTTCTGCTTGACCGCTGGTTTGAGGATGGTATGGAGTTGCAACATTATGCTTAACTCCATATTCTATCAGGAATTGTTCGAAGCTCTTATCAATGAAATGTGATCCTCCATCACATGACCATTCTTGGTGTGCCAAATCTTGGAAATATCACTTCATGGAACATCTTCTTGGCGTGCTTGGAGTCGGGAGCTCGACAGTAATGCTTCTACTCACCTGGACACATAGTCAACTGCCACCAAGATGAATTCAGCATCTCTAGATCTTTGGAATGGTCCCATGTAGTCGATTCCCCAAACATCAAACAACTCTACTTGGATGTTGTTCTAGAGTGGCATTGCATCCCGAGCATTAATGTTTCATGTTTCTGGCATGTGACACATCTTCTAATAAATTTCTTTGTATCTTGATACATTGTAGGCCAAAAAATCCACTTTGCCAAATCTTTGCATGCATACGGAATGCTCCATAATGTCCTCCATAGGGTGATGCATGACATCTTTCTATGATTTTCAATGCTTCAACCATTGGGACACATCTCCGTAATAATCCATCAGAACAAACTCGATAGAGATATGGGTCATCCCATAAGTGACATTGAGCTTTATATTTGAGCTTTCTTTTATCTCCTCCTGGTGGAACATATCCTGCAACCATATAATTCACAATATCCATGTACCATGGGTTGGAGTGTGTTACTGCAAGGAGTGTGTCATCCCTTAGATAGTCATTAATAGGGAACTCATGTGTTTCTTTGTACTAGAGCCTAGACAAGTGATCGGCTACTGAATTCTCTACTCCTTTCTTATCTTTTATTTCTAAATCAAATTCTTGGAGTAAAGAATCCAGCGGATCAACCAAGGTTTAGCATCTTTCTTAGTGAGCAGGTATTTAAGTGTAGCATGGCCTGAATAAATGATTACCTTTCCTCCAACTAGGTAAGATCTAAACTTCTCTACTACGAAGACAACTGCCAACAACTCTTTTTCAGTGGTATCATAATTGAGTTGTGGTCTAGTTAAGGATTTGCTAGCATAGGATATAGCATAGTGCTTTTTATCCTTAGTTTGGTCGAGAACGGCACCAACAACAAAGTCGCTAGCATCACACATGATTTCGAAAGGCAGCATCCAATCAGGTGGTTGGATGATTGGAGCTGAAATGAGTGCTTGTTTGAGGGTTTGAAAAGATTCATAGCACTCATTGTCAAAGATGAAAGGTGCATCCTTAGCTAATAGTCTAGTTAGGGGTCTAGTGATTTCAGAAAAGTTTTTGATAAAGCGCCTATAGAACCCCACATGGCCTAGAAAGCTTCAGATTCCTTTCACATTTGTGGGAGGTGGAAGTTGTTCAATAACTTCTATCTTTGCTCTATTCACTTCTATCCCACATTCAGACACCTTGCGTCCTAGCACTATTCCTTCCCAAACCATAAAATGGCATTTTTTCTAGTTCAGGACTAAGTACTGTTCTTCGCATTTTTGTAAGACTTTGTCTAGATTATCTAGACAATCATCAAAATTGTTGTGTCATAGACGGTAAATTTATCCATGAACACCTCCATGATTTTCTCGATCATGTCAGAGAAAATAGACATCATGCACCATTGGAAAGAAGCTAGAGCATTACACAATCCAAATGACATTCGTCGGTATGCGTAAGTTCCATATGGGCATGTGAAAGTGGTCTTACTTTGGTCATCAGGGTGGATCATGATTTGGTGATATTTGAAATACCCATCAAGGAAACAAAAGAAAGAGTGCTTTGCAAGCCGTTCCAACATCTCATCGATGAATGGTAACGGGAAGTGATCTTTCTTTATAGCCTTGTTAAGTTTCCGATAATCTATGCACATCCGCCACCCAGTGACAATGCGTTGAGGAATGAGTTCATTCTTCTCATTCTCAACAACCGCCATTCCTCCTTTCTTTGGCACAACTTGGACAGGGCTAACAAACTCACTATGTGGAACGAGATAAATATTCCCAGCGTGCAGAAGCTTAAGGACCTCTTTGTTAACAACCTCCCGCATAGAATTGTTGAGCCTACATTGATGTTCTCTTGATGGTGGGATATCGGGATCCGTAGGAATACGATGTGTGCAGATGGCAGCACTAATCCCTTTGAGGTCATGGAGTGAGTAGCCTATGGCCGATCTATGTCTTTCTAGGACAGTGACAAGCCTGTGTGTTTCATCTTGAGAAAGCTTATTACTTGTGATAACAGGAGTTCCTGGATTGTCATTGAGAAAGACATACTTCAAGCTAGGAGGAAGAGGTTTTAGCTCAATTGGGGGTCGTGAGGGCATCTTTAGGGGGTCTAGCTCAATACATTCTGCTAGCTCTTCCTCTTCTTAAATGAAATGTTCAGTATCGAACTGAGGTTGAGCCATGTCTTCTAGAGATGTCGTTAAGACTTCCTCAATAGGGTCTTCTTTAGGCTTGGGTTCTACTATTGAGTTATGTGAGCGTGCAAGTGAGACATTGATAGTAGAGTTCCCTAGCTTTAAATTTAAGAGACTTTGTTTTGGTCGCTCTTGAAAGATTGATCCCAAAGGTACACCAATCAAGAGGGATGTGTTTGGGATGTCATAGATATGAAAATCTAGAAAATACTCAAAGCCTCTTATACATAACATAATAGTCCTAATGACACCATAACTTTCAATAGTGACTCCAGAAGGAGTTCTTAGAAGCTTATAAGATGGGATCAATGACTCGTTGGGACAAATTTCTTCGGCCATAGCCTTTAAAATAATGTTCATCCCAACGGTAGGACTATAATAAGCCTCTATGGTGGTCCCCTTAAGGTTCCAACAAAAAGTCTCTAAGGGGGTAGTGATTCAGGCTACCTCTGTAGATAACTCTATTTCTACCAACCACTCATGGCTCATGATGGCCAAGAGTCCTTTAATATGTTCAATTAAAAATGGATTATTAGGCAGACCATCGCCATCCTCAAATGGTATAGAGTGCACTAAAGGCTTCACTTGAAGTGGAAATATTGATGCATTCCCAAAATCCTCAAAAACACCATCCTCAATTTCAAATGGGAACATGGGAGGATTGGGTTCATCATCCTCCAAAGTGGTTTGTGTTCCCTTAGTAGGAGATTTTTTGACAACCAAATCATTAGAAGGATTTGATTGAATTTCAGATTCGGTTGCATGTATCTCCTCTTGTTGGTCAGGGCTTGGCTTGACTTCTTTTTCCTCTTCAGGAAACTCATCATAAATGCCAGTGTAGGGAGTGTTTTCAAGGATTTTCTCTAGGATAGCTTCCCCCTCACTAAAGGACATGTGTATGAACGAGCCTCCAGAAGATGTATCAAGCTGGAGAGCAGCTTCTTTGCTAAGACCATGATAAAAATGACTTAGAAAGATATGGTCAGGCTAAGAGAGGTCAGGGCCGGTGTTTATGAATCTAGCCCAGGCTGCTCCTAAAGTCTCCTTCTCCTTCTGTTCAAAATTAATAATTTCTTTTCGAAGGGCAATTACTTGATTAGGTGGGAAGAAAGTGAGACCAAATTTGACTTGAAGTTCATTCCAATTTCCATTTACCCCTCCAACAATATGAGCATACCATTGCTTCGCTCTCCTTGTAAGGGAGAATGAAACAACTTCCATTTAAGGGACTCTTGTGCCATGCTAGCAATGGTGAGGCAAGAACACAAGTGCTCAAATTCTCTAAGGTGGGTGTAAGGATTTTCATCTTTTATCCCAAAGAAGGATTGCGCCTACACCATGACTATAAAGCCAGGTTTGAGTTCAAAGCTAGAAGCTGTGATTAGCTTCGATGATTGTGGTGGCTCTAAGAACTTGACCTGTGGTGCAAAGAATTTATGAATAGGAGTGGAATCCATATGGTTGGTGGTGGTTTGTGGTGAGGTGAGAATGGTGGTAAAACAAAAAGGATACATGGACAAACTTGGTTCTAAACTAGCACAGCTACCGTTCCCCGGTAACGGCGCCAGAAAGCTTGTTGGGTATTTTAAACGCACACAGAAAAAATCCATAAGTGCACGGATATCGATGTAGCTTTCACCCGGGAGTATTCCTGAGTATCGATTTCCATGGGGAACGTGAAGTGTACTAGAGAATCAAGGCCGTCCAAGGATAAAGATAAGAGAAGAAAGATAAATATATTTTTGGTGGGTAGAGAGGAACCTTCTAGAGTTTTCTAGTTGATTGGGTCGTCAAGATTGGGCTTACTATACTATACTTACTATGGAGCAGCAGGTCCTTTCCAACTCTCGAATAAGACTGGGAAGAAAGTAGTTCGGAGAAGGCTGCCAAAAGCTCTACGAAACACCAATCCGAACATGGTGGATGACAAAAGCTTGACAGGGCTGTCACCCCTGGGGCTACCACAACCATTCATGGGATTAGGCACAAACTCAGGTAAACTATAACCTAGACACCACATCTACGCTAGCGTTTACTACTCTAATTATCTAGAATAACTAGAGCACTCAATACGAACGGAGATCAAGTAAATATAATGAAGTAAGAATAAAATAAAGAACTGAACTTAGAAATAATAAATAAAGAACCTGAAGATTGCTGAGTGACGAACCAGATGCTGCAAAAGTATAATGTTGAGGAAGATCCGACACATCCAGCTCCTCCTTAGCTCTCTCCTCCTCTCTCCCTTTACAACTTGATGAACTAAACAAATAACACAAAGAACTAGATCTAGAACTAGACTACAACTAGACAACTAGAACTAGAACTAGATAAACTAGAACTAGATGAACTAGAGGGACCTCTACTTCTCTACTAGATGAAACTCTAATTTCTGTTGTAGATGTAGCTAATGAAGGAGATGATCTTTAGGGGGTTAGGGGTATTTATAGCCCCCTAGGAAGCACCATAGCCCTTGGATCAAACCGACTAGAAATGTGCGCTTAAGATTAATCCTCAAAGGCGGTGGATTAGGAATCCATGAGGTTAGCTGTGATTGGTTGATATCTCCGGGTGGGCGTCCCTACCCCTTCGGGCGGCCGTCCGACCACCGAGCCGGTTCGGGCTCCTGTTTGGTTTAGAGCCTCCTAGAACCTTCTAGATTACTCTAGAGTTGAAATTTGTGGTATTCTCTCTATGTAAATCTGACATGTGGACCTCCTTTGGTTCTTATTTCGATAACCCCCTGCAGAAATAAATAATCACCAAAACTCGTGGAATTCCGTTAGTAATAACCCCTATAGCTAAATGGTAATCTGACTTTAGTCCTTTCTCATGCTATGTTGACGGTTAAAAAGAGTACTTATCTACCGTCAACAGTTACACATGTTAATTGGTTGGGCATGTCTAGCTCCATTAGGTGTTAGTCACTTCTCTTGTAATAAAAGAATTGAGTTTAATCTATATTCTAGAGGCAGCCATGTCGTCGGTGGTGATGATGTAGAGGTGGTGGTGAAGTTCGACGGTGGCTTCCTGTCACTGGCTATGCACCCTTACTTAGATCAGTGTTAGGGTTTGTCGGTGGGGTGTGTGTGGCTGCGGTGAACCTCATGATCTGAGCCGCTAGTGCCCCAACCTCTTTATACTATGCAGTGTGACAAGGGCCACCCAACCATATAGGATTGAGTGCCCCCGATCAGGGCATGGATTAAAGGCCCAACATGTCATTGGGTCTGTTGGTGGAGAGATCAATCTAACATTCTCCCCTTGATCTCAACATATACTTTAACCTTTAAACTTTGACTTAAATACTTCACTTGTTCCATCACAAATAAGTGCATAGAACATGTTTCATCATTGCGGTCAATCGCCGATAGATTTAATAGCTACAATACACATCTTCGATCTAAAATGGTTATTTTAACTTGTGGGCCCTTTATTTTCTAGAAATCATAGGCTTTCCCTTAAACCTATACTAGCTACATGTTCTATGAACATATTGGGTGGTAAGTCTTTAGTAAGCGGATCCACGAGCATCTTTTTAGTACTTATATGCTTAAGACTTATGATATGATCCTGGACTTTATCTTTCACAACATAGTATATTATGTCAATATGTTTGGCAGCACCACTTGACCTATTATTGTGAGCGTATTGTAGTGCTAGATCATTATCGCAGTATAACTTTAGTGGTTTATCTATGTTGTTGACCACCTTCAAACCGGATATGAACTTCTTTAACCAGTTCACCTGCCTCGAGGCCTCATAACATGCTACAAACTCAGCATACATTGTGGATGATGTAGTAACATTTGCTTTGAGCTTTTCCATGAAATAGCTCCTCTTGCGAGAGTGAACACATATCCAGACATGGATTTTCTATCATCTCCTGCATAATCGAAATCTGAGTACCCCACTATCTGGAGATAATCTATTTTTCTATATGTCAATATGAGGCCTTTTGTACCTTGCATAATATTGCAAGACTTCCTTTACCAATTTCTAGTGTTCAATCCCTAGATTACTTTGAAATCTACCAAGCAGCCCGATAACAAAAGCTAAGTCAGGGCATGTGCACACTTGAGCACATTGTAGACTTCTGACAGCTGAAGCATATGGAACCGCTTTCATTTGATTGAGCTCATACTGGTTCCCTAAGCATTGAAGTCCCCATGTCTGTCGTCGTTGACTATAGGTGTAGGTGAAGCACCACATTTGTGCATACTGAATTTCTTTAGAACTTTTTCTATGTATGTCTTCTGTGACAATCCAAATACCCCTTTACTTCTATCTTGGTGGATTTGTATGTCCAAAACAAGTGACACTTCACCAAGATCTTTCATGTCAAATTTTGAGGACAAAAACTTCTTTGTCTCTAGTAGTAGACTGGCATCACTATTAGCAAGTAATCTATCATCTACATATAAGATTAGAAAGGTATACTTTTCATTCTTAAACTTTGCATAAACACAATTGTCCATAGTATTTTCTATAAACCCAAAATTCCTTATTGTTCTATCAAACTTCAAGTACCATTGTCTTGAAGCTTACTTTAATTCATAAATTGATTTCTTTAGGTGACATCCCATTGGTTCTTTTCCTTCAATGACAAAGCCTTTTGGTTGTGACATGTAAACATTTTCCTCTAGATGCCCATTGAGGAATGTCATCTTTACATCCATTTGATGTAACTCTAAATCATAGTGAGCTACCAGTGCCAGTATTCTAAAGGAATCCCTACATGAGACTAGAGAAAATGTCTCATTGTAATCAATGTCTTCTCTTTGTGTGAAACCTTTTGCCATAAGCCACACTTTAAACCTTTCCATATTTCCTTAGGAGTCATGTTTTGTCTTATAGACCCATTTATAGACTACTGTCTTTGCTCCTTTAGGAATAGGTTCTAAGTCCCAAACTTTAGTGGTACTCATTGACTTTATTTCATCTTCCATAGCCTCAAGCCACTTTGATGAATTATTGCTTCTCATGGCTTCTTCAAATGAAGTGGGATCACCGTCCATTGAAGACTCTCTAGTACTATATACTTCATAATCATCAGGAATAGCTGATCTTCTAATTCTTCAAGACCTTGTAAGAGTCTCGTCAGCTGGCACTACATGGGGCTGTTGCTGTTCTTCCTCATGAGCGACATGTGATTCTATAGGATCCTAAAGGACAGGTTCCTCATGTTTGTCCATTGTCGCCATTAGAGAACTGGCGACAAGTGTTGCCACTATAGCATCCCACACTGTAGGTGCAACAAGAACATGTAGTTCAAAAAATGGCTCCTGAACATTCAGAGTGAGCACACATACCCGCTTCTCCTCAAGATCAATTTCTTGAGCTACCATGCTCCCCCTCATCATTTCACCTTATAAGAAAACAATGTGTCTCATTTCTACAAACTTTGTGTATTTGTTTGGACAATAGAAATGAAAATCTTTTGACTTTTTAGGGTTACCAATGAAATAGCAACTTACTGTTTTAGGATCTAGCTTCCCAATATTTGGGTTAAATACTTTAGCCTTAGTATGACTCCCCCACACACATAAGTGATTTAGTGAGGGTACTCTTCCTGTCCACAACTCATACGGTGTTTTGGGCACCGACTTACTAGGTACTCTATTGCGAATGTGAATGGCAGTTTTTAACACCTCCATCCATAGACTCAATGGTAAGGTGGAGTAACTTATCATACTTCACACCATATCCGTCAATGTATGGTTATGTCTTTTAGCTACTCCATTTTGTTGTCCTCAGATTGCTCCGATCATGTGCCATTGCTCCTCCACTTGAAGATCAAGTCGTGGGCTAAGTCAAGGTATTGTTTTGAGGCGTTCTGGATCCGCCTTGATGGCTTCGAGGATGTTATTATATAGGCATGGATATCACCTCTACCAAACACTGACGCATGTAGAGTGCTCAATGTTAAGTTTAGATGCATGGCCAAGGCACTTACGAGCTGGAGTATGCACAACATGGTTAGGTTGTGGTTGTAGTTGTTCATGGCTAGGGAACTGATCACGCCGCTAGATGCCACGTAAGAATCTAGAGCTTTATCTAATGAAGAACTATTGATGTGCGCTGATCTCAAGTGTCATAGTTTCGGGTTGGCTTTGTTAGCCTAGACGATCACATGCCATCGATCTCGAATTAGGTTCCTCAGAGAAGGAAGATGACGCTAACACAAAGTTCTTTCACTTTTAGGCATGCCACAGAAACCACAAGAACTGCATCCCCTCTATCTAGCATGGGCACTAGTTCTATGTCGAGGAAGCCTCATCTACAACTACTACAATGGCATATTGGGCACCCTCTTCCAACAACAACACTCCCTTCACCTTTATGACCTTCTACCACAACTCTATCTTACTAGTACTGGCGCATGCATTTTGGAGGAGATTTGGGCTACTATAAAAGGCCTATCAAATGACCGCGCACCAGGGCCAAATGGATTCACCAGACTTTTCTACAAAGTGTCTAGGGGAATCAACAACCATGACGTGATCAACGCGTCCAACGCGCTACGACCGCTAGATGCTATGAGCTTTCATCTCCTTAACGATGCACTAATGGTCTTGCTACCCAAAAAGGAGGCTCCAACACAACTCAAGGACTATAGGCTGATTAGCTAGATGCACAATTTTAGCAAACTATTTGCCAAATGCCTAGCCAGATGACTAGCTCTGAGGCTCAAGGAGATTGTGGCACCAAACCAAAGCACATTCATCAAGGATTAGTCCATCCATGACAATTTTAGAGCTATGCGCAGTTGGCTTATCATTGGTTGCATTGCAAGAAGTTTGCCTTGGTGCTCCTTAAGGTCGACATTGCTAAGGCGTTCGACTCTGTCACTTGGCTATTCCTACTCAAGGTATTGCAGCATATTGGTTTCCCACATCGATAGATGAAATGGATCTCCGTTTTACTGTCCATGGCTAGCACCAAGGTGATCCTCAATGGAAGGGCTAGTAGAAGGATCACACATGCATAGGACCTAAGGCAAGGGGATCCTATTTCACCAATGCTATTTGTGGTTGTCATGGAAGCACTCAACTCACTCATTAGGGAAGTTGATTATTGCGTAGCTGTTGCCTAGCAATGCGATCGTTCATCATGCATCGCTTTATGCCGATGACCTCATCGTCCTTGTCACTCCTTGCCCAAATCACTTGAACTGTGTGCATCAGATTCTGCAGTTGTTTGCATGCGCATCAGGTTTGGTCACCAACATTGACAAATGCGTGGCCACACTAATTCGATGCTTTGATGGCACAATCCAATAGGTGTTTCCATGTGTGAAGGCTCCATTTCCTTGCAAATATCTTGGCATTCCGCTATTACTAACAAGGCTCAAGCGAGCCGAGGAGCAGCCGCTTGTGGATGTTGTTGTAGCTAGAATAACAACTTGAAAGTCAGGCCTACTAACTTATGTCGGTCGCATGTTGCTGACAAAGGTGACGTTGTCGGTCATCCCAATCTCAATGTGAATCTTGCACCCAAAAGCGGGCTAATAGATAAGACCACGTCACCCATTAACCATTAACCGTTGGATCTAGCAATCATAAGATCTAGACCGTTCAATGCGGGTTGGTGCGGGTCTGCAACCCGCTTAGTCATGGATCCAGGCATCGTGAACCTTCATGGGCTGCCCGCCCCGTGATCCCTCACCGCAAGCAGCGCAGCCCCACGAGCTGATGGCTGATGGGCACCGCGTCGGGGGAGCAACTGCTCGTGGAGCAGCGCTACGCGGTCCCATGGAGCTCGGCTGCACGGTCCCATGGAGCTCGCGCCGCCAATGCCGGGGAGCAGACGCCGCTAGGGCCGCGCGCCGAGGGCCCACTGAGTTTGCGCCGACGGAGTCGCGTGCTCCTAGGACCGGCCCATAATCCTCAGCTGTCTACCCGCTGCATTGCCGGCGCCCTCCCAGCCCACCATCGTGATGTTGTTGGTGGCGGAAGCGGCTCATCACCTCGTTCTCCTCCTTACTCTGCTCGTTCTCGAAGACCGCTAACTGCTCGCGAAGGAGGCACGGTGTTCACGCTGGCGCCATACATGGCACACGCGACTGAAGCATGAAAACAAGGCCAGCGCTGCAGCACCCCGGCTCCCCTTTACCAACTTTCACAGCATGGACCCTGCCAGCCAGTGCTATGACAGCGTGAGCAGCAAAAAGATTGGCAACGTCCCGCAGTTGCTCGACGAAATGCCTCTAAGGCAAGCTGTTCACTGAAGCAACACTATTCAACAAAGATTATTGCTGCTGCAAGTCATCTTCTCTGTAAGTAGTGTGTCATTTGATGAAATTCTCTCAGAATATTTTTTCCCTAAAAACTTATGGTAAATTTTGGTCTGAAAAATATATGAATTGACAATTGTTTTGCTTCTTTGCTCATAAGCCAATGAATTAATATCCAAAGCAATTTGTTGCTCAGTGGGTTAGTTCTCAAGTTTTCAGATATTTATATGGATTTATTCCCATTAAACTTTTTATGCTAGATTTTCCTGAATCCCAGGATTATACTGTGGGTCGCTATCAACAAGTCCACATCTAGCTTCAACTTACCCATAAGGTAATACTGTGACCAGCAAAGTTAATCATGTACCAATGTTCATACTATTAATGTATAATAACATTTTCTGTGGTAAAGGAACTTGTCAATGGCTGTAGTTGACACCTTTTATTCTCTTAGGAAGATATATGTATTCAAACTGTTTTTATTTGTTCAAAGCTCTTTTTTTACTTGAAATTAGCACCAGATTTGTAGTTCAGCTAAATTATCCATGTCTCTTTATGCAGTCCATTCAATAGTAGCAAATGCAAAACATACCCATAGGCTTAATAGACAGATGATTGTTTTAAGGAAATAACTCATGCGGCCTGTAACCTTACTTGGCGATACTAATTAATTACACAAATGCTTTGATTGAAACTAAATACTTAGGGTTCAGTTGGAGCCACTAATCGTACGTCTTAATATCATATAGGGGGTTGATATACAGCTTGGAGCGTTGGACTGGCAATTGATAACCCAAAGGCAACATTAGCAGTACAATGATGCTTAGCTTACGAGATGATCAAGTGCTGAAAACATGTCTTTATCAGTCCTATCATCAGGCCTCAAGCATCTACCAAACAATCTTGTTCACCTGTATATGTGAGCTGTTATTCAACATGTTAAGATTAGCAATCCAGAGCTACCTTTGTCAGGTAGATGAGGGCAAAAACACTCTCTATTTGTAAAATGGGAATACGTTGAAGCGAAGGTGAGCACACGACCTTATTCTCTTTCTTTAATCATTTTGATTTCTAAATTGCATTTACAAGCATTGTTAAGCATCTTAAATTAGTTTCTAGACAGAGCACACATATTTTCTCTGGTGCGTAATTATCCTGTTTTCACAAATTGATTTTTGATAGAGAAAGACTGAGAAATCCCAAGAAATGCCCATAACTGCTCTGCAAGCTAATATTCTGCCCTCTATATCATGCAAATATTTAATACAGATATTAAACTCAACTGCTTGTTTACTTTGATGAAGCCCAGCTCCTTTTTGGAACCATTAAATATCACTTGGGCATGATCCGAAAAGATAAAAAGGAAAATTCCAAAGCTACCAGGACCTATACACAGTCCCGGCCCTGGAGGCGGGCAAGCGGGGCGGCCGCCCTGGCCCCCCAATTAGATAGGGCCCCACCCCAAATATGCAAACCATATTTATATATTTATATGAATTGTTGCATATGAAT
>NC_012875.2:39328368-39328444 GCF_000003195.3 Sorghum bicolor
TATATATATATATATATATATATATATATATATATATATATATATATATATATATATCCTATTCTACATCTCCGGA